>NW_005370411.1:758209-774880 GCF_000412655.1 Myotis brandtii
AACTTGCTTGGCACCAGGAAAAAAATAAGTGTTTGAGGTTTTGTTTCTGCTGTTGTTATAGAGTTGTATGAGTTCTTTAGTAGTATAATATTTTGGATATTAACCCTTCATTATACATATGGTTTGCAAGAATTTTATGCCTTTTCATTGGTTGCTTTTGCTTTCTTTCTTTTTTTTTTTTTTTTTTTTTTGGTTGTTTCTTTCGCTGAGCAGAAGCTTTTTAATTTGATGTCGTCCCACTTCTTTATTTTTGCTCTTGTTGCTTCTGTTTTTGTTGTCATATTCAAAAAAAGTATTGCCAAGATGAATGTCAAGGAGCTTTTCCCTCATCTTTCCTTTTAGGAGTTTTAGTTTTAGGTCTTATATTTAATTATCAAAACTCAGGTGAACACTTGCAGAGAACCTCTGCATTTCGAGTTAATTTTTGTGAGTGGAGTAAGATAGGGGGTTCAATTCCATTTTTCTGTATGTAGTTATCCAGGTTTCCCAATATATTTATTGAAGATACTATCCTTTCCCCATTGTATATTCTTGGCTCCCTTTCCAAATATTAGTTCACTATTTATGTAGGAGTTTATTTCTGGGTTCTCTATTCTGTTCCAGCAGTCAACATGTCTAACTTTTATACCACCACCACATGGTTTTATTTACTATAACTTTATAGTGTAGCTTGAAATCCAGAAGCGTGATGCTTTCCATTTTGTTCTTCTTTGTGATTATTCCTTTGGCTATTTTGAGGTTTTTTTGTGTGTTTCCATACAAATTTTAGGATATTTTTTTTCTATTTCTGTAAAAAAATGGCATTGAAATTCTGCTAGGGGTTGCATTGAATCTATAGTTTGCTTTGGGTGATACGGACATTTTAACAATATTAATTATTTAAGTCCATGAACACAGGATATCTTTCCATTTGTTTGTGATCTCTTTAATTTTTTCATTAGAATCTTATAGTTTTTATTGTATTGATCTTTCACTTCCTTTGTTAAGTGTATCCCTAAGTACTTTATTGATTTTAGTTAAGTTATATTATGAATAGGGTTGTTTTCTTTACATTTTTATGAACAAAGTCAATATAAAACTCTTAGAAAAATATGTATAATAAAAATGACAAATATAACATTAATATTGCTAATAAACAACTATTATAAATTAATAGAAAAAACAAGCAATCAATAGAAAAAGATGAAAGCATGTAAAAGGCAGTTGATACATAAGTATAACAACAATGAACAACAATATCTGACCTAATGGAGCGTACATGTTAGGAAGGTGGCTTAAAAAATTAAACATATCAAGTGTCAGATGTTGTTATGTTTTTGGAGACAGAACAGAGTGAAGGGTAATATGGAAAACAATGGTTTGATCTAGTGGGATTTGCAATTTCAAAAAGGGAATTCAGTCTGGGAAGACTTCATTAATATGGTAACATTTGAAAAAGACCTCATGTAAGGGAAGGAGCAAACCATGCAGATAGCTGGGTAAGAAGAGCAAGTGCTAAAGGCCCAGTGGCAAGAGCAATCTTTGGGTGTGTAAGGTTCTGAAGGAGGCTAGTGTGGTTGGGGCAGGGTACCTGAGGAGAAAAGAGGTGGGAGATGAAAGAAGCAGGGTCTAAGGGAATGGGTGGGGAATAAAATTGTGCAATGCCTGGTAGGCATTTAACAGGGCAATGGGCTTTACTTGAGGAGATTAGGAAGACATTGGAAAGTTCAGAGCCCACTGGTAATATGATCTGATGTATGTTCTAAGGATGTCACTGACTTTTGGGTTGAGAATAGACTGTAGACAGGCAAAATCTTAACAGAGGGAATGGTAGAGGGGAGCAGCTTTATGGGATGTGGCTGGAACTACAGACAGGCGAAACCATGGGTAAATTTGTAATGCAAGGTAAGTATTTTAAACTTTAACTGTAAAGGTGATGTGAAGTCATTAAAGTTTTTTTAAACAGGAGGATGTAATGAACAAATTTATGTGTTCAAATATTGCACTATCCAGTATGGTAGCCACATGAAGTTACTGGACACTTTAAATGTGACTAGTTGGAATTGGAATGAGCCATTAATATAAAATACTTAAGGGATTTTAAATACTTAGTACAATAAAAATAAGAAAACCTCAAATGAAAAATATTTCAAAAGCTTATTTATATATTAAAATGATAATATTTGGGTATATTCAGTTAAAAATTTATTATTTAAATTAATTTCACCTGTTTCTTTTTAGTTTTTATTGTGGTTACTAGAGTAAAAATAGTTTATATGGCTCACAAAAATGGATGCTGAGAGACCAGTTGGGCTGTTATCAAGAACACTTTTAATATCACTAAGATATTCTAAAGTATTTTAAGAGATGTCCTAAGCATTTTAAGAGAATTCTGAAAGAAAATAATAAATTAACTGAAAACTCCTCAGATAAAAATTATTTAAATTCTTGTTTTAGTTACCAAAGGGAAAAAAAAAAGATAGCAATGTTTTGATACACAAAATTAAGTTATAAGTGACAACTTCATATGCTAAACAATGTTTATGGATGTTATTTGAATGGCTAACAACAGAAAGAAAACAAAATGTTTAAAGCCTTTGCCTTTGTGTCTAATAGGTTTTATATCGGTACTTAATAATAAATTTTAATTTATTTTTCATTTTTTCTAGTTTTATTGGGAAATAATTCACACACATTACTGTATAAGTTTTAAGGTGTTGAGTATGATGATTTGATTTGCATGATTGTGAAATGATTAGCACAATAGGTTAGTTAACATCCAATGTCTTATATAAATAAAATAAAAAAGAGAAAAATATTTATAAGAACTCTTAGCATCTACTCTTTCAACATCTTTCCTGTATGTGATATAGCAGTGTTAACTATGCATCATGTTGTATATTATCTATATATAAAAGGCTAATATGCAGAGTGTCCCCACGGGAGTTTGACTGAGAGACCAGGTGTTTGATTGCTCGCTATGATGTGCACTGACCACCAGGGGGAGGCACAGAATGAAGGTAGGCCCCAACTGGCAGCCGGCAGCCAAGGAAGGAAGGCCCTGGCTGACAGCGGGGAGGCCCTGATTGGCCATGATCGCCGACCAGGCCTAGGGACCCTACCCATGTATGAATTTTGTGCGCCGGGCCTCTAGTATTCCTAATAATTATTTATTTTACATCTGGAAGTTTGTACCTTTTGACTTCCTTCTTCTAATACTCCTTCACCCCATTCTTCCTCTGATACCCACAAATCTGATCTCTTTTTCTGTGATTTTAGTGTTTATTGTTGGTTGGTTTTTTTAGATTCCATATATAAGTGAGATCATACAGTATTTGTCTCCACTGAACTTTCGTTGCAGTCCTATAGCATACATATTCCTAATAAATTTATTTTTAAAAATTGTCTTTTTCAAAAAGTGACTTAATGACCTTTATAATATTTAAGTTATATCTCAAATAACATTGGAATATACAGATGCTAGCCCCCATTTTAAATTTGCATATTCTCTCTAAATTGATTGGTGTATTATGCTTATCTATTTATATAAAAGCCTAAGCGATCTTTATGACGGAACAACTGGAACGACCAGTCACTATGATGCGCACTGACCACTAAGGGGCAGACGCTCAACACAGGAGCTGCCCCCAGCCCACAGGCCCTGATCGCCAATGGGGCCTGCCAGCCAACCTTCTGGTCCCTCCCCATGGCCAGGCCCCCAGGCTGGGACAGGGAACCAGGGATGGGTGGTGGTGGACACGGCCCCTTTCCCAGGGGGACTGAGGGCCAGCTCCCCTCCTCGGGACCAGTGGCCAACCTCCTGGGTCCCTCCCCCGTCCCTCCTCCATCCCTCCCCCAGCCAGCAGGCCCTGATCAGTCCACTGCCTGCCCACCATGGTGGTGGTTGGCCCCTCCCCTCAGCCGGCAGGTCCCCATCACCCAATTGGGGTTGGCCCCAGGCTAGGACAGGGAACCAGGAGTGGGTGGCAGCGGCTGTGGGCGGTGAGGGAAGGAGAAGGGGGGGAGGCAAAGAGGTGGGGAACCATGCAGTGGTGGCGTGCAGTGGTGGCGTGCAGGATGGCGAGGGAAGGAGAGAGCGGGCTGCAGGGAGGTTGGGAATCTGATCAGCCCTGATCACTGGCCAGCCCTAGGGACCCCACACATACACGAATTTCGTGCACAGGGCCTCTTGTAAATATTATAGTAGATTAACTATATTATTTAAATTTATAGTTAAGTTCAATATTTTTATTTGGCAAAGTATTACAAATGTCTACTATGAAATATATTTAGTTATTTTGAACCACATAATTAAGTAGAAAATATTATTACTGACAAAATATATGTAAACTGGATTTATTGAATAGCTTATGAAATACATTGTCTTGTAACTATTGTTATAAGATTACATATACAAAGTAAATATTTGCTAAAGAATTTTTTAATGAAAATATTAGTGAGGTAATTACATATTATTTATGTACTCTGCATTTTGACAGATTTAGAGAAATATATTTTTATTTTATTTAAAAAAAATTTGTCAACCAATAACTTCAGGTGTTTCTAATGTGCAGCCAGAATTAAGAACCAGTATTGCAGACTAGAGCTTTTCAAATAGACTATGCTTGCAGCCCCCTGGGAGTCGTCTATAATTATAATTTCTGATTCAGTGAGTCTGGAGAGCCTAAGACTGCTTTTAGAACAGGAGATGCTGATGTTACGGGTCCTGGGAAAGGCACTTTAGTATGAAGATCCTTCCAAGACAAGATTCCCATGAAATCCCAAAATGATTACCAAGCAGATAGAAGCTCCTTGTCCAGTTCTCTAGGGGAAAGGACTGCTTTTTGTATTTTTATTTTTTTAAATCTCTGAGTGTGCAAGGGGAAAAAAAAAGCTGCCAGTAGAACTCTAGGTCCTTCATGCCTGTTCTAGAGGGAGCAGCCTGGAGTGGGAAGAGAGGAAAAAAGCTTCCCTTACTCCTATCCCCCTCACCTCCTGCCTATGCTATATTTAATCTTACATATGCAGGTTTATTTTGTTGTTCTTGTTCTGTGCTGTCCCTGCCACACCCCTCTCCCTTGTACACTCCCCCACCCCAACACCACTGTCTGTTAACCCTGCCAAGCCTGAGCTTAGGCTGGGTGCAGCTGGCTCCCACTAAGTGGCTGCAGCTAGGTCACTGCAGTGAAGCCAACCCCCAGCTGCTGAGAAGCTCACCTTTGGCACCAGTGTCAGTCCCTGAGGCCTCGGTGAAGGTGCTGTGCCCACACAGGCTGCCCCTACCTGCATCCACAGTGGAGTAGGCCTGGCCAGGCACAAAGACAACACCTGCGCTGCAGGGCTGGCGAGGCCTCAGCCAGAGGGGGAACCTCCTGCCTAAATATTTTGATGATAGTGTTTTTATTGATTAGCCATACAGTATTAGTTAATTTATTATCAAGTTACAGAAGAGACTGTGTTGTTGTTATTTAAGTACCACCAATCACAGCTTAATAGATACTGCATAACCAACCATTTACTAGTAATTTTACTGTACAGAATTGATCATTTTACTTCTGAATTATTAGATCATTTACAAGAAGTATTTTTATAAAAGCAAACATAAACTATCAAAAATAACACAGTTATAACGTGTGTGTGTTTGTGTTCATGCCTAGTACATAGTGTATTTCTACTATCAATAAAATTGCATTCATTTAGATTTGTACAAATATTCATCAACATATGTACCTACAGTAAGATAGTTATTTTATTTTGACTCATTTAGGTAGGAATTAAATTTACTCCAAAAAAGTTATGGTTGCCCTTGCTGGTTTGGCTCAGTGGATGGAGTGTTGGCCTGCAGAATGAGGGGTCCCGGGTTCAATTCTGGTCGGGGGCACATGCCTGGGTTGTGGGCTCGGTCCCCAGTAGGGGGCGTGCAGGAGGCAGCCAATCCATGATTCTCATCATTGATGTTTCTATCTCTCTTTCCCTCTCTTTTCCTCTCTGAAATCAATAAAAATATATTTTTTAAAAAATTAATGGCAGTTATTCTTTTATGTCCTCAGTATATAAGCAGAAGCCCTAAGCATATATTTATTATTGTTAAATTAGGATTTTTGTATATTTTTAAATAGAACATTTTATGAAAATATGTTGAGTTCTAAAATAAGTAGTTTGTTAAAAACATTTATTAACGTAATATATGTCCCTGGAAAATCACTTTAATTTTGTATGATAGTCTTAATTTAGAAAGTGGCCAGCAGTGATTTCTCTAAGACCAGAAATAACTAAGCATGTTTACCGTTCTTGACCTTTGGATGTACACCTAGCATAGGATCCTTTTTTCTAGGTTTTCCATTCCTGCAAAAATGTACTCTGAAAGTAATATGGATTTAAGCAAAGATAAAAATCAATAACACTATTCATCATATAACTTTACTCATTTATATTTTAATGTTTATGATTTTTGATGAAAATTTAGTCATTTGCATTCCATTTTTATGTTTTCGCCATATGCATATAGCATATATACCTTACCCTATCTAATAATAGACAAACATGGTAATTGACCATACCTTCACTACGCTTCCCATTGGCTAATCAGCGAGATATGCAAATTAACCACCAACAAAGATGGTGCATGTGGAGCAGAGGAGCGAAGACTGAAGGTGGCTCCGGCCAGAGCAGCGAAGGCTTTGATTGCTGCTCTGGCTGGAGCAGCGAAGGCTTTAAAGGCGGCTCTGGTTGGAGCGAAGGCCTGGGTCCCCGGTGCCGAAGGAAAACCGGTGCAGGCAGCCAGGGGAAGGGAAGGCCTATTGCATGAATCTTTTCGTGAAACAGGCCTCTAGTTTATTTAATATTTGTCTACTCACTTTTTAACTAATTCAAAATTTTAAAGTACATTTATTTCAATATAATAAATAGAAAAGTTATGTGACTAAAAAGTCATCGCTGTCAATTCAATATCAACAAGATTCCCAGACTTGGGGTTTGGTGAACTGGGAGAATTTATTCAATCAAAACAAATCAATTGTGAAACAGTGTGTCTGTGAAACAGTTCAGTTGTTTAACAGCGTGGATATGGAACAGCACAGCTTGGAACAGTCCGGGTGAGGTAGCCCACGCAAGGAGGCTGCAGTGTCACAGCTCCCATGCCACAGCTCTGCTCAGACAAGACAGCTCCACTTTTCCCCAACGAGACAGCTCCTCTCCAGTGTTACAGCTTCTGCCAGGGAAACACAATTTTCAATGGAAACTAAAAGCGTGCTCCAAGAGATAGAGGGGAGATTGATGCAGAAGTTTCCAACCCTTGTCCCTGATTGGTCCATTTCTATGCAAATGAGAACTCCAAATACTCACAGTTTGCTTGGTCCAAATAGCAGCATCCTCATTGGTCAGATGGAGCCATTCTGATTGGTTGGTGACATGCAAATGCAGATATAGCTGCACAGCTCTGGTTGGATGGGGGAAAGTCTCAATCTTATTGGCAGCATTTTTATCCTAGGAGCTCTCTCACAAGGGTCTATTCAGAAGGCAGGAGCACAGTACAGCAGGCTTGGCAGGTTACTCTGTGGCTTTTCACAGTGTGCATGAGAGGCCTCTGTCAACAATGGCTGCTAGGCTCTGGTAATAAATTTGGGCTTGATTAACCATAAGGAGCCCTTCTTGGCAGGTATATTCTTATCGGGGTCAACACTTGTTTGCCATAATAAATAAAAATGATTAAAAATAAAGCAATATAGTTATCAAAATGATATCTGGATCTTGCTTGCTAAGGTCTCTGAATATAAGGCCAGCTCTCATTTTGTTAAAAAGGTTTTATGTTAGCCCTTAAGAAAGGTATTAAAGATACCCAAGCACCACCCTGGGACTTTCTCTTTGAGTGTTCAGAAGGACTGAGGAAGAAATGGAACATAAATACATTTTTAACAGTGTGGTTCAATGTAATTTAGTGCCATCTCTCAGGACTCCACAAATGATTTCCTTTCCTGCTGGTTATGGACATCCCCACACTGATAAGCACTGCTGTTTTGTGTATGTGTGCTTCAGGTATGCATTTAAAAATTAGCTACCTTGAATAAAATGTAAAGTCACTGTTGTGTTACTAATTTTGAATAACTAATTTAATTCATTAATATTAACATATGTTGACTTTTCTGTGTATGTGTGACACTGAACTCTGATATCCAAAGTGTATTTAAATTAAAATATGTTGTACAGGTGCAAATAAAAGAACTCTAGCAATAATAACAAAAATTATTTTTTCTATTTTTACAGCTTGCAGACCAGGATTCTATAAAGCATTTGCTGGGAACACAAAATGTTCTAAATGCCCTCCACACAGTTTAACCTACATGGAAGCAACTTCTGTCTGTCAGTGTGAAAAAGGTTACTTCCGAGCTGAAAAAGACCCACCTTCCATGGCATGTACCAGTAAGTCTATATTTTGCATTTGGAAATCCTATTTCAGACCCTTTTGGCCTCTATTCTAATATTTTTAAAATGTAGATATACAAAATTCTGTACCATCAATGCTAATTGTCTTTGATAACAGTCAAGGAAAAAGTTTTTCTTTATTATCAGAAGTTTTTAACTCTTTGCAAAGAATTATGTTTACTCCTCAAAATTCACATTTATCCTTCACATGCAAATACCAAACACTGGTTTGGAGACCTGTAAATTTTCCCTAACCATAATCAGTCCTTAGGAAATTAAAGTAGTTTAAGGCTGCCTGAGAATTTATAAGCAAAACTTCTCGTCTTTGCTTCCACCCTTGACCATTTTTTTAGGCAGTTCAAGTTAGGACAATCAAGTTTTCCATGTGAAGAAACTTCCCCAGGGGACAATAGCCATTGTGCTATTGTTATGTGGAAAAGTTTTGAGTTTTCTTTGACATTTTTCTTTAAAGGAAGATATTTCTGAGTTTGTTTACATTTCATCTCTCACTCTTTCTCCAATTTTGGGGTTGGAATCAGTAGATTTAAATCTAAATGTTAAGGTCATTTTAATGCATACACTAAGAATTTTAAATTATTTGTATCTGTTATTAAAGTATTGTGAAATATCTGTACATTATAAAAATAAAAATGAATATATTAATGCATTGCTAGGCTATGCAAAAGTAAAATGTCAGCTCTTAGATAGTTATAAAAATCTTGTTAAATACATGAATAAGATAGTATAGTGACATTTTGCCCATCTTTTTGATGAATTGGTGCCAAAATATTACTTATCTTGTATAATTCTTAGAGGCAAATATATATTGAGAATTATGTAATGTGAGATATTCCTTAGAGGCAATAGATAAGTCCTATTTTTTTAACTAATACAGTTGTTAGATTTGTCTGTATTACTACAGACTTTCATATAAAATATCTTTATGAACACATTTAATAAAAATGCAACACATTCGTTAATAGATGTAATTCTTACTTTTTTGCAAGTGCTGAGATACTACCTTATTCAGAAATTGGTAGCCTGGGAAATTACTACCTTGAAATTTTTTCTCCTAAGGAAATATTTTAAATTTACAAATAGGAAAAGGAAAATTCTAAATATAATTTCTCAAGTGATTTGGAAATAGTTTTGAACAGGAAGAGCTTGATATTACTATACATAGGCAGTCCTTCTTGCACCGTTTGTGTATATCATTATGTTATATTGTGGATAACATACACCAGCTTAGATAGATGGTGGGGTTTGAAATAGCTACAGTACTACCAGGCAAATATATTTCAAATCCTATATCAGAAAGTGAATGGAGCTTCTCATATGAGTGATAGAAGAGAATATCCTCTCTTTATTTTCTTAGGTCATAAATATACAGTTGACAAGTTGAAGGAATATATCGGGTCTTATTATTATAACCCTTCAGTGAGGTAGCAACATAGGTAGTTCGCAAGACTTATGGTTCTTTGGAGCAAGAGACTAATTAAGAAATAAATAGGGATGCAACAAGGTCTATGAACCTGGCAAACTAGTCAGTCAGTCATTGTTGATTCAGATATGTATATTTACCAGCTTAATGTTTTATGTTTTCAAGATTTTCTTTCATTTAAAAAAAATCTTTTTTTATGTTCGATATTATAAATTACTAGAGGCCTGATGCACGAAGATTTGTGCAAGAATAGGCCTTCCTTCCCCTGGCTGCTGGCACCGCCTTCGCTCCGGCCCGGGGCTGCCTTTCCGCCTTCACTGCAGCCCGGAGGCACCTTTCCACCTTTGCTCTGGCCAGAGCCTCCTTTCCGCCTCTCACCTTGTTGCGTCAATTTGCATATTCCCTCCTTATTGGCTGTGGGCGATGCCATCTTTGTCACGAAGTTACAGTCAATTTGCATATTCCATCTTTATTAGATAGGTCGTGCTTAAAATGTTTGCCTGCCTTAGCTATACTAAGTGCAATTCAAAATTGTTTAATTCTGGTCATTGTTGGGCAGTGCTTTAGGCAGGGAACAGCATTCTATGTTGCCATCAGGGATTAAAGATAGAACTGTCCCCAAAAAGCTGAAAACTTTTGTCAGGTCTCCTGGTCCAGACCTAGGAGGCTCCCCTCTCAAGGTTTCTCCCTACTGCTTCCTTGAGGACTTCTTTTCCCTGTTTTAGCAAAGACTTAGCATAGTGTGTTAGTAATTTACCATCTTTTAGAGTCAAATTATCTGAGCATAAATCTTTGTTTTGGTGCTTTCTAGGTATGTAACCTTGGACAAATTATTTAACCTCTCTTTGCCTCAGTTGTACCATTTGTAGTGATCATAACAGTACCTATTTCATTCTTTTGTTATGATGATTAAGTTAATATTTGAAAAGTGCTAAGAACAATACCTAGCACATAGTAGGTATCTGATGTCAGTAAAGTTTTTGAATTACACTCTAATTAGATGAGAGACCCTTATTGTTATTGCAGTATATTCAGGAAAAGGGAGACACATAAACTCCAAAGCATCATAGCTCATAAAGATTAAAGGATTAGATTATTGGGAAAGAAAAATCAGGAAAAGAACAAGTCAGGAGGTCATTGAACAATTAGACAATTAGACCCTGGTCCTTCTTAAGAGGACCACCAGGGTTTACCAAGACACAGTACTTTTGAAGCTGCAAATCAAGCAAGTAGTCAACCCTTCCTATCTTCCATTAACCACAAACAATATTCAGATTTTAATATCTGCAAGCTCCCTTGACTTCGAGATCATATATCTACAAATTAGCCATTCTTTAATGCCTTTATTCCAACTGTGTATTATATAAGGGTTAGAATTCAGGTCAGGTGAACAGTCAATCCCATCACTTTCTGATGATTTTTGTCAGTGTAAGCCTTTGAAACTGTTTTTAGAGAATTTTCCAGGGGTTTAAAAGGAGGTATCTTTTCCCCTTAGTATCAGGGGCAGGGACATTTTGAATGTATGAGTTTAAAAGAAAATAAAGGAGTAAAATATTGGGAATGACTAACCAGGAATTTTGGCTGATAAACAGCATAGTAAGGACAGAGTTCATATATGTATTTTGTATGATTATGTAAATGATATGATTTTAAGGACTCTAAGGAAGTCATTCCCTGCCTCTTAGTGCCATCAACAACCCTTAAGTTTCTGGTACAACAATGCATGTGATTTCACCATTAAGATTTCTAATGAACAAAATAAATAGACAAACAAAAAAGAAACAAACTCATAGATACAGAGAACAGACTGACTGTTGTCAGAGGGGAGAGGGATTGGGAGGCTGGGTGGAAAAGGTCAAGGGATCCAGCAGCACAAATTGGTAGTTACAGTATAGTCACCGAGATGTAGATTACAGCATAGGGAATATAGTCGGTAATATTGTGATAAATATGTATGGGGCCAGGTAAGTACTTGAAGCAGCAGGAGGACCACTCTGTGAAGTACATGATTTTCTAACCATGTTGCTGTACATATGACACTGATACAGAATAATATTGAATGTAAACTGTAATTGAAAAAAATATATATAACAATAATTTAGCATTTGATAGCCCTGGCCAGTGTGGCTCGGTTGGAGCATTGAATATTGCTTTCTCTCTTTCAATATAGAGATATGTGTCTTTTTTTACTTCATGATCATGAAACATGTAACATACATAATTTATTTAAATAAATATTTTTTTTAATATTGTTTTCTTTTAGGACAGTTTTAGGTTCACAAGAAAATTAAGAGATAATATGGAGATTTCCCATGTATCCTCCTACCTCTGATGTTCATAGCTTTCCTCACTATCAACATCCTCATCGAATGATACATAGGTTACAACTGATGGATCTGCATTGACACACCATAATCACCCGAAGTCCATAGCTTACATTAGGGATCACTCTTGGTTTGTACATTCTATGGATTTGGACAAACACTATAGCATCGTACAGACTATTTTCACTGCCACAAAATCTGTGCCCTGCCTATTCATCCTTTCCTCCCACCAACCCATGGCAACCACTTATCTTTTTACTGTCTCATTCATAATACAGTATGTAGCCTTTTTAGACTGGCTTCTTTCACTCAGTAATATTTATTTAAGACTCTTCCATGTCTTTTTAATGGCTAGATAGATTATTTGTTTTTTAGTGCTGTCTGGGTGTACCACAGCTCATATATCCATTTACCCACTAAAGGACAGCTTGGCTGCTTCCCAGTTTTGGCAATTATGAATAAGCTGCTAAACATGAATGTGTAGCTTTTTGTGTGGACATAAGTTTTCAGCTCCTTTGAGTAAATATCATGAAGTGTGACTGCTAGATTATATGGTAAGGGTTTGTTTAATTTTATAGGAAACCACTAAATTATTATTTTGCATTCCCACCAATAATGAATGAGAGTTCCTGTTGCCCCACATGCTTGCCAGCATTTGATATTGTCAGTGTTGTGTATTTTGGCTATTTCTAATAGGTGTGTAGTGGTATCTCATTGTTGTTTTAATCTGCATTTCCCTGGTGACATGCTATGCAGAGTGTCTTTTCATATGCTTATTTTCCATCTATGTATAAAGTTTTTGGTGAGGTCTCTACATAAAGATTTGTAGATGTTTCAAAAAGTTGAAACAAACAAAAAAAGATGTCTCATCATCATAGCTAACCTCTTGAACAGTTGTGTTGGTGGTGGTGGTGAGGTAATCTGATCCTTGAACTTTCTACTGGCCTGGCTATCATTGTTAATTTCCTCTTTTGACTTTTTTTTCCTCACTAACTTCTAGCTCACAGCTTGTAAGTACACTCAAACTTCTATCCTTTAAAAAATACTCCCAATCCAATGTTCTTTCTCCTCAAAAACACATCTTGGAAAAGCAGTCTTCACTGGCTATAGCTACTTCTTCGCTTTTAATTTAATTTTCATTCTACTGCATTCAGATTTTTGCTCTTCGCTCTACTGCAATCAGATTTTTCTCCCACCACTTCAAGTATACTGTATAAGAAAAATTCACCAATGATCTTATTTGCCATTTCCCATTAGAAACATTTTTGTCCTGTTACAACATTTAATTATTTTTGATTACTCCCTTTTTCTTGAAACTATCTGTTCTCTTTCAGTCTAAGATATTGCAATCTTACCTTCACCCTCTTAATTTTTTCACCATTGTGTTTGTCCCTGTTAATGGGTTCTCTTCTTTTGCTCACCAGTTAAATGTTAATTATTCTCACATTCCTTTCTTTGCCTTTTTATCTTTTCACATGTTCTCTTCCTCAAATGGCACTGTAAATAGATGATGCCTATATTTTATCCTTATCCCAGTCTTCTCTCCTAAGGTCCAGAGTGTTCTAGCAAACTAATTATGGATCTGACAACCTACTTGTCCTATGGAAACCTGCCTGTATCTCCAACCTTCTGTTACAGGATTCCAGGGCAGAAGGAATAGGGAAACAGACAGGAAAGTTAAAACAAGGCCGAACAGTGTGGGCAATTTGCATCCAGATTGTAATTAACAAACCGTTATCTTCAAATGGTTAAAAAACTTCCCTAATGAGAGAATTCAAAAAGAGAGGGGGAAAGGGACGGAAAATAAGGCAGTTTTACTCTCTAAGCAGAGAAGCCAGCAGTCTCAAGGCTTGGCAAGTAAGTCTTATTTCCAAGATGTTGAGGTTGTTCTCATCCTTAATGCCAGAACTTTCTTCTACTTGAAATGCCCTCTAGGTCTGCACATGACTGTTGCCTTTTTGTCATTCAGGCTCAAATATCAGTTCTTAGGACAGACATTTCCTGCCTACCCATTCAAAAATAGAATCCCTCCCAGTTACTCTTTGAAAATATCAGATCTATTTGTATAATTGCTTCCTTGTTTATTGTCATTCAACCCATGGTAAATTGAAAGGGCCATGAGGTCATGGATATTCTTTCTTTATTGTATCTTTTGCACTAATAATAGTACCTGGCAGATACTAGGCACTAAGTAAAATTTAATGAACAAATTAACTAACAATTTGGAGCTCAACCTGCAAAAGCCAATTTTATTTCTTTCTACCCCAGCTTGCTCATATACCCCTGGTGAAACTTTATTCACCTATCCATTCAAGCCAAAAAGTTTATATTCATAAGTCTGCCCCAACCTCAACATGTTCAAGTGGTCACAAGTCCTATGAATTCTACCTCTTAGCATTTCTTCAATTCATTCTTTCCTGTCAATCCTAACCCTATCCTTTTAGTTAAGGCCTTCAACTATTCCCTTAGACTAATTTAATAATATCTCAGCAAGTCTCCTTCCTTGTCTTTCATCCCTCAAAATATTTCAAACTATTAGAAAGTATTATTGCTAAAACCACAAACAAAACCTTTATCATATTTCCACTTCCTCTACTTAAAGTCTTTCAAAGCCCAATATTGTAAGAGTTAATTCAAGGACATATAAAGTCTAGCCCTGGCCTGTTTCAACCTCTCCAACTTTAACTACATTAGGGTCTCTCTCATAGTCCTAATACACAGTTGTACCAGCAGCATACTTCAGAGTTTGGGTCTTCTTGTTTTTTAAAAATTCATGTGTGTGGCCTAGCCGGTTTGGCTCAGTGGATAGAGCGTCAGCCTGCGGACTGAAGGGTCTCAGGTTCGATTCCGGTCAAGGGCATGTACCTTGGTTGCAGGCACATCCCCAGTAGGGGGTGTGCAAGAGGCAGCTGATGGATGTTTCTCTCTCATCGATATTTCTAACTCTATTCCTCTCCCTTCCTCTCTGTAAAAAAATTCAATAAAATATATTTAAAAAAAAAAATTCATGTGTGTGTCCAGCCAGCATGGCTCAGTAGTTGAGCATTGACCTATAAACCAGGAGGTCACGGTTTGATTCCCGGTCAAGGCACATGCCTAAATTGCAGGCTCGATCCCCAGATTGGGGCATGCAGGAGGCAACTGATTAATGAATCTCATCATTGATGTTTCTATCTCTCCCTTTTTCTTCCTCTCTGAAATCAACGAAAATATATTTTAAAAAAAATTCATTGTCTTTTTTGCATAAACTGCAAAATATACAAAGAAATTATAAGTAAGAAATTTAAAATGAAATACTGAAATGTTTTCTCTAGTTTCTTAATCTACTTTATAAACTCTTAACTTTATTTCTCAGGTGACTCATTAATGTATGTTCTATGTTTTAAAGGATGAGCTGTGGGGGACGCTCCACAATATCAAGTCTGGATCAATTAGGGCAGGAGACCCTACTGCCTGCCAAGTCTGTTATCAAAATAACTGTCTAAGGCTTTTCCAGGCCAGAAGGGAAATTACTGAGGTTGAAGAAACAAAGGAAAATAAGAGTTACTAAGAAAGTGCTTGTCAAGCAGAAAGCATGAAAAGGTCAAGAGAAATGAAATGAGGGTTTATATATGGATGCATGAAAGTTAGACAAAATATAATTCCACACTCATAGCATTTTTATTTTGATGTTTCTCATGTGTTTAAATCCATAGAATTTTTTAAAGCTATAGAACAGGTCCTGGAAGATTAATAGATTAAACAAGCATTTGTGTTACCTATTTAGAAAAGTTCAAAAAATAAAATGTAACTCATATCTATATAATAAAGAGATAATGTGCTAATTTGTCCATTACCGTGTCCCAGTCACGACCAGTCTGTGGGCAAGGCCAGGGGCGGGGACTTCCGCCCCCAGTGCTAATGTCAGGCTGCCTGATTGTGTCCCCGTTCAGCACTGGTATGACGCTGTGGGGGGGCGGGGAGGGGGGTTCTGCTCGACGGGGGAACTAAGGCCGTGCCCCCCGCCCCAGCTCTAGGCCAGGAGACCTCAGACTGCGCCCCCAGCGCCGGACTGGGAGACCTCAGGCCGTGCCCCCCGCCTGGCAAGTCTTGATGGGGGACCTCAGGCCATGCCCCCTGCCCTGGCTCCGGGCCGGGAGACCTCAGACTGTACTCCCTGCCCCGGCACTGGGCCATGGGACCTCAGGCCATGCCCCCCACCTTCAGGGCTTGACTGGGTACCTCAAGCCACACCCCCCACCCAGTGGGTCTTGACGGGGGACCTCAGGCCATGCCCCTTGCCCAGCAGGGCTTGATGGGGGACCTCAGGCTGCGCCCCTCACCTGGCGGGGCTTGACGGAGGACCTCAGGTCACGGCCCCTGCCTAGCAGGGCTTGACAGGGGACCTCGGACCACACTCCCAGCCCCGGTGCCAACCAGGGGACCTGAGGCTTCACCCCCGCGCAGCGCTGGGCTGGGGAACATGAGGCTGTGCCCCCGCCCGGAGGGGCTTGACAGGGGTGGGGC
>NW_005370411.1:774983-804155 GCF_000412655.1 Myotis brandtii
ATATACATTTTACTAATTTTCTTTCATCTCTGACACTTCTA
This sequence comes from Myotis brandtii, assembly GCF_000412655.1. Classification (NCBI taxonomy): domain Eukaryota; kingdom Metazoa; phylum Chordata; class Mammalia; order Chiroptera; family Vespertilionidae; genus Myotis; species Myotis brandtii. The sequence goes on from NW_005370411.1 coordinate 775,025, forward strand.
TTATAGAGAAAGGGCAAATAGCAATATTAAAATATTTCTTCTCATTAATTCGCTTTTAATGTGCACGAATTCCGTGCACCGGGCCACTAGTATGTATATAATTCTAATGCACATTAGAATTTCTTTTTTTTCTTTCCTTTTTTTTTTTTTTTGGTCATTTAAATATACAGTCAAGTACCTTGTGTGTAAAAATAGCATTTTCAAACTTCATTCTTAATACAAGACAAATATCATGTCTCTGTTTCTTTGTATTTGACATACACCAACAGTGATTGGGATGAAAGTGTAAAAGTTGAATTTACTTTTTCTCTAAGGCTAACATTGTAAAACATGGCTTCCTTATTGCTGGAATAATTGGCCATCTAAGAAAGTCATTATTCTGTCACTCTTATTTTGAGTAGAGCAGATAGCATGCTGACTGTAGCAAAAGAGATGCTCTTCATTTCTGTGGCCCTACTTAGTAATCCACTTCTGGGTGAGTACAGGTACCCCTGTTCTGTTTTCTATCTCTTCTTTTTTCCCCATCTCTTAGAGATTTTCCCCCCTCTCCTAAGCACATTTTACATGGAGAAAACCATTCTGTTTCCTTGCTTTTTCATCTCACAACTGAAATGCAAAAGTGCAACTGATTGGTTACGTGGTTCATTGCAAACCCAGTGTAGTAGCAACAATTTTACAAAAGCCGAAATAGAAGTTGTAAAGATGGATTTTATAACTTTTAGCAGGGTGTGATATATTCTTGACTTGTCTTTCTATAGAAAATAACTCTAAATATTCACTCCATGTATTACAATGTTTGTTTTTCTTAAAATTAAAATGATCTTTACATTACAGAATAGATACCGATATGTAATGAATCCATTTCCCTAATACAGATCACTCATGTAAGATGTCACTTGAACTTCATAGAGTTTCCTAAGCACAAACACTTTAATTCAGTGGAGGATTTTTTACCAAATCACCTGGGAGAGGTTCCTCTATAGCAGTGGTTCTCAACCTGTGGGTCGCGACCCCTTTGGGGGTCGAATGACCCTTTCACAGGGGTCGCCTAAGACCATCGGAAAACACATATATAATTACATATTGTTTTTGTGATTAATCACTATGCTTTAATTATGTTCAATTTGTAACAGTGAAATTGGGGGTCACCACAACATGAGGAACTGTATTAAAGGGCCACGGCATTAGGAAGGTTGAGAACCACTGCTCTATAGGAAGAGAATATTAAGGGTCCTTCAGCTAAGGCTGGAGAATTGAGTTACCACTCTGTAGAATTGGGTTGCTGCTTGCTTCCAGGGTGAATCTGTTCTTGCCTCTGCAGTTGGAGCTCAGAGAGAGTTATCCCTTTCAGTATCAGCAGCTTGTACACAACAGACCAATTACCAACAAGCCTGCGTAATTGGAAAGAGAGGGTTCCTAATCATCCCCACGATGTGACACATTTTGGCAGCGCTTAGGATCTTCATATTTCTCTTTTCTATTTCTAATGCATGTCTAACTCAAGCAGAAAGGGATTTTTGTAGGTGTGCACGATTCCTCCTTTTTCATGGTATTATGAAAAACATCATTTTTAACTCAGAAGACACCAGGCCAGCCTTCTCATTATTTCATTTGTATTTTAGTGTGCTTTTATCATACCTGTGGTTTTGCCCTTTAACTCCTGATCTGCATAAGCTATAATACATTTCGGTAATTCTTACAATTAGTTATTCTATGGGTTTGCTGTTCTTTTCTGCATTGATGAGGATGGTTGATAACTATTTTTTGGAATTTTCCCAAGGTAAACTTATATTCATTCTGTATAGCATAGACATTTGGGGCCAAAATATTTACTTTGAAAGTTTTTGAGTATTTACAAAACTATATTTTAAGAAGTTTTTCTTTCTTCCCAAGGATAGATGGGTGGCTATCCATTTCGTTATGAGTCATTATTAGTTAATCATGATTGTGGTGATATAAATATTTCCTTTCGCTCCTCAGATTTCAAGTCATGTGGGTCAGGATCTTGCAAAAAGTATAACCTTGAACTCTGCTCTAGAATATTTGTCAAATTTTACACTATGTAAAAATTAATTCTTGAAAGATTGCATAAAGCCATGCATAATAGTCATTCATTTTGTTAAAGCAGATATTGCCTTTGGTTCAGGCTGGACCACAGTAGAACTGTGTACATGAATACAGATATTTCAGTATAATATGTAATTTGATGAGCATCAGACACTTCTATAAAATAGGGATACTAATAACTACCCTGTAGATTTATTATGATAATTGAATTAAATAAATCATGTGAAATGTTAAGTACACTCTTTACAAAAAAAAAGAGTGCTTGAAAATGTTCACTATATTTCTGAATACATGCCTACAAGGTATAAAAGTGCTCAGTTCTGACTGAGGACAAAAGGAGGGTGTCACAAAGGGGGTAAAACCTAAATTGGACTGGTGTGTCAGTTGGTTGGTACATCGTCCTATACACCAGAAGGTGGCTGGTTTGATTCCAGTCAGGGCACATAGCTAGGTTGCAGGTTTGATCCCCAGTTGGGGTGTGTATGTGAGACAACCTACCTCTCTCTCTCCTTCCCTCCCTCCCTCATTTCCTCTCCCTCCCTCCTTCCCTCCCTCTCTCCCTCTAAGGTCAATAAAAGAAAAGAAAAGAAAAGAAAAATGAAACAGTATGTGCAAAGGACTGAGGCAAAGGGATGGGCCTGGATATGAAAATTCTTGTAGACAAAATTGAGTTTAGGTTTTATTCTGAAGTGAATGTTATTTTATCTATTAGATTTATTTTTTCTTTTTCTTTAACTATGAGTTTTAGAAAGAATGGAGAATCTAAAATGAATTATCTAAGTTGTCATTAGCAGTATTATGAAAACATTAATGGAAAACAAGTCTTAATTTTAGACATCAATTTAGTTACTGAAGAAGGTGCAAAATATTGAAGAAAATGAGACTGTGGAATACAAAAAAATTTAAAGTGCACATGCTTCAATTATTTTGAGCATATTTATTTTGAAAATTTAATTTTCAATTGCTCTTCTGTAAATAAAACTCTTTTAAATGCTCTAAGATAACATTGTTAAAAGGAATCTGTTGTAATAAGGCAATAAATTGCTCAATAATTTGTATGTCTTCAAAATTTGTATTTGACAGTACTTTCTAAACAAAGCACTATAAAATAATTTTTGTATTTATTTAACAGACCTTCTCTGTCTCTAGGATGAATGCAATGTGGTATTAAAAAAATCTAAACATAAAAATCCTAGGTATTATCCTACCACTAATATACCACATAACCTTGTCATAATCATAGTACTTACCAGAGCCTTATTTCTTTATCTGAATAAATTGATTTAGTTTCTTCTTACCCATGGAGCACCAGTTTTGTGATTACTTGTCATCCATTTCCAAATATACAAACATTATATTAACAAAATTTATAAATAAAGTACAACTTGGTTTAGAGAAGGATAATACAAAATTCTGCTTATAGATGATCCTATTAAATATACTTTTCAGAAATTATATAGAAAGGATATTAGTTAGCAATATGGATATGGATAAAAGTTAAAGTAATAGTGATTATACAAAGAATGAAATGACTTTTCAATTTTTAAATTCTTTTTATATGCAGACCTGACAAAATATTTTTAGTAGATTATTTAGAATAACTGCCCTTTCCTATGAAGAAGTACAGTCTAGTGATATACTTCTTCATTTGTTGCTATGTATTTATCTTTCTTTAGTAAATTCTTTAATTTACTTATTTGCAAAAGTATTTAAACATCTCTAGATGGCTCAATATTTTTTAATGTTCTCTTTGACATACATGAGCATAGAAATATTTTTCTAATTTATAAACTCATAGATATGAAGAAATTTTCTTATTAGAAAACAACTACCTTTATTGTCAGGTAGTAACTTAAAAACTGGTAAAAGTTAGCTTTATAGACACTAGCCTGTCATGACTTGATATCCTGTTATTTGGGTCAAATTTTCATTTGAATGACATTTTCATTGTTCTTAAGGTGAAAAATGCATCTGCAAACCACAATTAGCTATAGAGTTCGTGGGCAAATAGTCACTGTCTAGTCAACATGAAAAATACCCTATTTGTTTTTTAGGTATCTACACTAATAAAAGAGAAACATGGTAATTAGCATAGGACCGCTACCCTTCCCATTGGCTAATCAGCATATCCTTATGCAAATTAACTGTCAGCCAAGATGGCGGCCGGCAGCCATAATTTATAAACTCATAGATATGAAGAAATTTTCTTATTATAAAACAACTACCTTTATTGTCAGGTAGTAACTTAAAAACTGGTAAAAGTTAGCTTTATAGACACTAGCCTGTCATGGCTTGATATCCTGTTATTTGGGTCAAATTTTCATTTGAATGACATTTTCATTGTTCTTAAGGTTAAAAATGCATCTGCAAACCACAATTAGCTATAGAGTTCGTGGGCAAATAGTCACTGTCTAGTCAACATGAAAAATACCCTATTTGTTTTTTACTCGTATTTCTATAATTATAAACATGAAATAATTATAAACATGAAACAATAAATCCACAGCAATCAATATAGTAACTGAAATGTGACACTTTTTCATATGTCTCTCTGTCAGCCTTTAAGAGTATTCTGCCGAATGCTAGTATTTCTCCAGGTGCTTCTTGGAAAATAAGACTCTATGAACAAATGTTTGGGAAATGGTGGATTCAACAAAGTAAAGCAAATTATTTTACTTTTGTTTCAGTGTCAATCTGCCAGAGGAATCTTAATTTGAGTGCTGAGCTCATTATTTTGTGTAATATCTCATGGGACTAAAGATATTGCACAGGATACATTTTGGAAAATACTTGTTCAATTTACAAACATTTTACATGGAAAAACTTAAATGAAATAATACAAACCATAGTCCACCTGCCCTCTGATACTCTAAGCGGAAGATGGGGCTGCAAGGCCAGGTGCCTTCTTGGGAAGGGAAGAGACAGGGCTGCCACAATCTTCCATTTGCCCTACTATTAGAGTGCTATTCTTTTAGTCTTTAAAAGAATCCAAATTGAAGCAACAACAAAAAAGGGAAGAAGAATGAAAATATATTTTCTAGTATACTAGTAAAAATAAAATTGTAGTTTTTATGTTGGTTTATTATATGATGAGCTTAGAAAACAGCTATTTGCAAATCAGAATAATTGCCCTTTTCCTATGAAGTCATTCTGGAGGGTAAAGATTGCTTTTCTTCTATGTGAATTACTTGATTTTCTTAAAGAAAAAACAAAATGAAAATAAGGAAACCCCTGAAAAATTTGAATACAGATGTCTCCAAAAGGGTTATTGTTCCTAGGAGATCCCCCCCTCAATGTGTCTCATAATCTTTGTATAATTTATAAATGATAACAAAGCAATCAGGCCACATTCATAAAAGTCCAGTGACACATAATTTAGTTGAATCTGAGGATTAGAATTAATTGTCTCTCTTTGTTCCAAGTTCTAAATCTTAGTAAATGATTCACTGCATGTCATTACAGCTTAATATTTGCATGAAATCACAGTTTAGCTGGCACAATTTAACAGCAATTAAAAAGCTATTTAATTGTCATGCAAATTGATATGAGGACCCTTGAGTAAGAAGGGTATCTGCCTTTTTTTTTTTAAGTATCTCCAAGCGGACAGTCATATACTTGCAGACACCCATAACATAATTGATAACATTCTTCCTATTCAGGGAAATATAAGTGAATAATAATTTATGATCTCCATTATAAATAAGACAAAAGAGCAACAATATGAATATGCCATCTGTAGGAAGACATTATTATGGTAATGATAATGTATCTTTATCTCCCAGGCATAAGTCTAGGTTGGAGGTAAAAGCTACACTTGTCCCTGTGCTCTAGTTTATAATCCCTTCCATATCTTCCTTTCTGAAGGCAGACATTTCTGTAGCTCTCTGGAACATAAAATGCATAAAGCAACTTATGCAGAAACCTTTTAGGAAAACTAACCATCTCATTTCTAGGTCTAGATGGCTGAGGCCCCTACCCATCATATTGATGATATCAGGAGCCAGCAAAATGAAAAAGGAAAATAGCCCTGGCCAGTTTGGTTCAATGATTAGAGCATCGGCCTGTGGACCAAGGTTCAATTCCTGGTCAAGTACATGCACCTGGGTTGCAGGATCCCCTCCCTGGTTGGAGCGTGTGCCAGAGGCAACTGATTGATGTGCCTCTCTCATATCTGTTTCTGTCGCTCTGTCTCTCTCCTTCCCTCCCTTCCACTCTCTCTAAAAATCAATAGAAAAAAATATCCTCAGGTGAGGATTAACCAAAAAAAAAAGGAAAATATATAATAACACTTCTTATATCTCAAACCCAATACACAGTCATGTAGATTATGACTAATGTTATGCTACTCTGACACCGTCCATATAACAGATCTCACTGAGGAGTTCCCTGCCCTCATTAAGGCCCTTCCCTACACAAACACTCTTTTTTAAAAAGATTACTTCATGGTGGCCAAGACATGGAAGGAACCAAAGTATTCTTCAAAGATGATTGGATAAAGGAGATGTGGTACATATATAAAATGGGAAACTATTCAGCCATAAGAAAAGGTGAAATACTTCCATTTGCAACATGGATGGATCTTGAGGATACCATGCTAAGTAAGATAAGTCAGACAGAAAAAGTCAAGAATTATTTAATTACTATGAAAATTCATGCACTGGCGGGGGGGTCCCTCAGCCCTGCCTGCCTCCTCTCACAGTCTGGGAGCCCTCAGGGGTGGGAGGCGACCCGGTGATCAGGGGAAGGCGACGCCCCCCATCACACCTCTGCTGCTGCCACTTCCGGCAGCCCAAGCCTCGGCCAGCCCTGGTTACCTGAGCCTCATGCAGCCCTGGGTGGCTGGGCAGCCAACATCCAAGGCTTGCCTGTGCCTTGGGCTGGCCCTGGGTGGTTGGGGGGCTGAGGGGACTGGGGAACTCTGGAGGCAGGCACACGGCAAGGCCGCGTGTGGGACCCCCCCATATCCTATATAATAAAGATGTAATATGCAAATTAACCCTCATGCCCTCACAAGATGGCTGCCTACGACCAGGCCGGCAGGGGGTTTAGTGAGGGACGACCAAACAACTGAACAGCAGACAGCGTGGGGCGACCAGGCCATCAGGGGGGTAGCTGGGGGGTCAACCAGACCAGTGGTGTGGGGTGCAGTTAGGGGTGACCAGGCCAGCAGGGGGGCAGTTAAGGGAAATCAGGCTGGCGGGAGGGTGGTCAGGCTGGCATGCTGAGGCAGTGAGGGGCGATCAGGCCAGCACGGAGGGGGGAAAATTAGGGGCAACCAGGCAGGCAGGCAGGTGAGCGATTAGGAGCCAGCAGTCCAGGATTGTGAGAGGGATGTCCAACTGCTGGTTTAGGCCCAATCCCCAGGATCCGGCCTAAACCGGCAGTCAGACATCCCCCGAGGGGTCCTGGATTGGAGAGCGTGTAGGCTGGGCTGAGGGGACCCCCTCCCATGCACAAATTTTGTGCACCTGGCCTCTAGTATATTATAAACATAATCTCACAAAAAGGATTCTTTGGTATTTCACATATAACCCATATTGCAGTGTTTGATACCTAGTAGAACTTCAGTTAGTATTTTTCAATAAATAATATTATACTGAGGTTTGAAAGACTCAGATGAGTGTAAAAGATTATTGATAAAACTTAAAGAAAAGGCTGGAAGAGTTAAAGGATTTAAGTATGGAAAAATAGTGAGAAGGAACACTGAGGGAACATGCTCACCTACTCCTTGGGACCAACTTGGTTTATGCAGAGTCTTAATGACAAATAAGAGATTGTGAAGGTCTTTTTATCAGCTTTTCCGAAAACACTTGTGCTTAATAAAGTTAGTCTCAATAAGAATCTAGTCACCATTTCTTATGTCCTTTTTCTCTTCCAAATAATGCTTTTATCCCATGAAATTGGCAAGGCTCTAATAGAAACCTTTTTCCTCCCTCCAGTTTCCCTTTCTCTTCCTCTTCTTCCAAACTTTCTTTTCACCCTAAATTTATGGTCATTTATTTTCAACCTGTGAGAAACAGATACTTAGGGATTGTCAAAGGTAATGAATGGTAGTTTTATCTACATACCAAGCATAGTATGAAGACTGAAGGACTGAGTACATGAATATACATGTATTGTTATAACTTATACTTATGTTAATATTCCTTTTTAATTATTTGAAAATGGTGAAGTAATTATTAAGATGTAATCAAAACCTTCACATAATTTAAAATGTTTGATTATTATATATTTCCAATCCCCAAATTTAGAAAAATAGAATTGCCATATTAGATTCTAGACTATCTTCACTCCTAAAGACTCCTTTCTTACTGGACTTAATCAGATGTTAATAACCATAGGTTCTTTATGGTTCCCATCAGAAGAAAGAGCTCAAACTAATATAAAAGACCAATAAGTGTTTATTGATGAAGTTTTCAACTTAGCACTATTAATTCACTGTCCTATACATGTACATTTGTTTTTAATTGCTTTTCTCTAGGGCCACCTTCAGCTCCTAGGAATGTGGTTTTTAACATCAATGAAACAGCCCTTATTTTGGAATGGAGCCCACCAAGTGACACAGGAGGGAGAAAAGATCTCACATACAGTGTAATCTGTAAGAAATGTGGCTTAGACACCAGCCAGTGTGAGGACTGTGGTGGAGGACTCCGCTTCATCCCAAGACATACTGGCCTGATCAACAATTCCGTGATAGTTCTTGACTTTGTGTCTCACGTGAATTATACCTTTGAAATAGAAGCCATGAATGGAGTTTCTGAGTTGAGTTTTTCTCCCAAGCCATTCACAGCCATTACAGTGACCACAGATCAAGACGGTAAGTGCCACTACTCTTCTCTCAAAACAGACCCATAATTCCCTTCTGATGCATAACATTCTTGGTGGACCTATATTTACTAAAGTGCAATTGCATTCTCTATACATTACAGAGGCGATTTTCTGGTTGTTGTTTCTTGTTGTTTCCTAAGGTGCAGAAAGATATTTTTGATGTTTCCTCTTAGTAGTAAGTTAATTAGATACAGTGCTTCTCTCTGTTGTTTATACATTTATGTTTTTTATATAATCCTATATAATCCAATATATCTTAATGTGTCAGTTCATATCACTAATGAATGTTAGACATAAAAAATATTAAATGAATCGAAATTGTGTTGCCCCAGTTATGCTGCCATCCCTTTTCCACATCAAATAAAGCAAATAGTAAGAATTTATGTTAATTATAATTTATATCTATATAGTGAAAAGATTTTAGTCAACATACTTAACCATGATCTACTCTGAAAATAAATAGAAAACAATCCAGAATATGTCCAAATGCTGCTATTTAGGTGCAGTTTGTAAAAAGTAGTTAAACTGTATATTTTTTAAAAAATCCAGTTGCTTTCAGTTAAATGTTCTCTTTATAACGCTATAGATTTTTACCGCAATGAAGTTAGGTGCAAATACTCCTATAATTTTTATATGTGTCTATTCTCTTTAATTCTTCCATAATAATAATATATTGCAGAGCAATAAAGGAAAAGCTTCAGAGATTTTAAAAATTCCCTTTGAGAAGCATTCATAAATTATGTGGATACACAAATGATTCTCTTATGAAAGAAAGCATTGTTGCATATGAATATACATATGAAACAAATTTAAAAAGATAAAAACTGTGTTCATACACTGTATTTATTCTTCTAGGTCTGTTATAACAGATGCCATAGACTAGGGACTTGAACAACAGAAATTTATTTTCTCACAGTTCTGGAAACTAGAAGTCTGAGATCAAGGTGTCAGCAGGGTTGAACTCATTCTGAAGCCTGTCTCCTTGGCTAGTGGATAGCCATTTTCTCCCTGTGTCTTCACATGGTCTTTCCTCTGTGTGTGTCTGTATCCAAGTCTCTTCTTCTTATAAGGTTATTGTCGTATTGGATAAAAGCCTACGATGTGATTTTATTTTACCTTCGTTACCTCTTTAAAAACCCTGTCTCCAAATATGGTCACATTCTGAGGTACCAAGGTTAGGACTGAAGCATGAATTTTGGGAGGATGCAGTTGAGACCATAACATGCACTTAAAGCAACATATATTGATATTTTAAATAAAAGTATATTGAAAGTGTTGGAATACAACTAAGCAATTAAAAGACTATTGATACAAGCTCTTGGATTAACTTTAAGGGCACAGTGGTGAGTATAAAAGCCAATCTCAAAAGTGGCATACTATAGGATTCACTTGTATAGCATTCTTGAAATAGCACAATTGGAGAATTTATTAGTGTCTGGGGACTAGTGATTAGTAGAGAGATGTGAATCAATAATTATTGGGGGGAGGGGTTTAAAAAACATTGCTAAACCTATAAAATGTGCAAGAAGAAATTTTAATATTCTACTAAAACGTATTTGAAATGATTGACTATTTTATTCAAAATATTATCTATAAGTTCACATTGCTGATGTCTTCAGAAATGCATCGAATAAATAAAGCAAAGACAGATAGTATCACACAATCATCATCTTTGTCTTTACTATGCAATTTTCCCCTTTATTTAACAAATAGCTCTACATCATAGAAGTTGCTTTACAGTTGTTCAAAATGGAATTCTTATTTCTTCTTTCCCATAGTATCAACAAAATCTTGTCAAATGTACCTTCAGGATAGAACAGATTAGGGTCTTCTGTTCCTCTCTGCTTTAGCAGATTATTTCTAAGTCTCTTTTGCTGCTACCTAATAAAAAAAAATACATCCCAGCATAACTATTCTTAACTATAGCATATAAATAATTGTGTTAGTATAAAAACAATATATCTACAAATAAAATATGTATGTTAATATGCCTCATAATTTTATACATACATATAGCACCCTTTCATTCTGGGATTAGAAGAAAGTTTACTTAATGTACTTTTCCACTTAGCAGAAGATAGAATATAAATGCTCACTTTAAAAATTAGGGAATTCATTAAAAGTGTATTGCTGTAAGAACAGAAGGTATATTAAGCATGGAATAAGTTATAATATCTATATATATTGAGACTATACATTTTAGAAGGATAATATTGTTAAGCAAACTTCCCTAATAAATTTATCTTGAGGAATGTTAAGAAGCGATTATTCCTAATGTAATTTGACTATTTTAAGGTATGATTAGTAATAAAAAGGATTGACATATTTTTAAATTTTATTTGGAAAATGTATAAAATTCCAAAATTGAACTGAAATATTGCCACGCATAATTAAATATTATGACCAGCCTTACATGCATGAGTGACAATCTCCATGTCATAATTTTTAGAGACACCAAGAAGCCCCTATCTCTTTGTGTCTGAAGTTCTGACATTAGAGACTCACATCTTGAAAAAATGCAAATGCTCCAGGCAACGATAACATTATGAAACAATTCATCTGTGGATGTATCAGTTGTTCTTTTTATATCAAAAGAGGCCAGATCCTAGTTGGGTAAAAGAGGAGCTTATAGAAACTGGAATGTTCAAGAACCAAACTTCAGCTGTTGTCATAGTATAGCCTTGAAGAGATAATACTTTTATAGCTACAGATACAGGAAGGTTTTTCTGATTATTTCACTTGGTTATCTTTGGAAATTCTCTTTAAAGTGCCTGAGAGGCATTTTTTCAAAGTTATTTGATAACACATTACAATTTTATTAGACGGGAGGGACCACAGTAAATGATTTGTTTCATTATCTATAGGTTACATATTATTGTTTTTATACTAAAAATCAAAAGCAATGTGTGTTATTCATAAACCTTTAATTTGTTCAACAGATGAACAATGGTGAGTGAGTCCTTATAAATCTTACCCTCTGGTAGGGAGGCAGATAATACATAAGTAACTTGACAATTATGTAATTAGCACTGTGGTTAAGTCCTATGAAGGAGAGAAGCTCAGGATATTTGAACAGCACATATTCTCCAGGTCCGGAGAATAAGGGCTGCTCTTTCTGAGGAAACAACATTTAAATTAAGTTCTGTGCTAAGAGATGACTAGAAGATGACTAGGCAAAATGAGGCTGGAAGAAGGGAAAACATTTTAAGTAGAAGGAACCAAGGAAAGGTTGAGTAGTTGAGGGATGAAGCATTGACAACTAATGTATCAAGAGCATCTAAGTAGTTGGTCTATTGCAGAGGTACAAAAGAATTTGAGGAAGGAACTGGAGATTTAAATCAAACTTTGGAGAAATTAATGGGTGTCTGCAAATTAGCCAAGACAAGTTAGAGAGTCAGCATTTATCAGAAAATCCTGATATATTATCAGGGCCACAAGTAAGGAAAAGAAAATCAGCATCATAATAATATTGTTCATGAGATGACCCTCATATGAGTAAGGAAATAAAATATTATAGACCAAAATATGTAGACAGTTGTGTGAGTTATGCTTTCACTGCTCAATATATGCAGTGCGAAGGATGAGGATAAAGAGGAAGTTTACCCTGAATTGCCTCTTCATCCATGTAATCATTTCTCATATTTAAGAAATATTAAGGAAACTACATTAAACAACCTTGACTTAATTGTTTATTATCTGTTTACAATTAAACAAATGTAAAAAAATGTTTGCCAAATCACTTAGAACCACTTAGCTGTAGTTATGTGAAACATTCCTTGATTATTCTGATTCTAGTTGGATAAATAAGATTTTAGATTTAAGACTGTGACTCTCATAATTAGAAATCTTTGCAATAAACCTTAATTAACTGACTCCTATAACCCCTAAGAGCTATATTTGTAACCTTCTATTTTCTTAGTTTTTTTAAATAGTCTTTCAAGGTGTTTCATTTAGAGATCAAAACAAGAAAGCAACAAATAGAAAATATTGGATTTTAATCTTCAGTTCATGATAGGAAAACTAAGGTGTGTAGTTCAGTAAAAGGAATTATTCTGGTCAGAGACAGTAAGGGAAATGTTAATCATGGAGAGTCACCCTGAGACAAATTTTGTTTGTAGACATTCTGACATGTGCAAAAACCTTTAGGAGCCATGTTCAGAGTAAGAGACATGCTGAATTACAAACCAATTCTGCTGACATTTGCTAAAGGGTCTTTAAAGTAATTATTGTCTGAAGCAGATTGTCCAATTCATTGGCTTCTTAAAATATACACTCAGCACTCCAATCTGTGCCATTGGGTGACTATTCTGTATAGGTCTTGCCTTAGGCTCACGTTTTGATTGCACATTTCACATATTTGCTCATGAATTAATTGAACTGACACTGAAATAGATGAAAATCAAAAAAGTATTCATATATTTATAAATGTAATATGTATATTTCATTTACAGTTCCCTGCCTTTAGGTAATACAGTCTATTTCAAATGCCAACATTTTGTACATTGCTGGAGTAGGTAACTAGGGACACTGTAAACATACATGCATCTTTATATCTGCATTTTAATATATTTTATTTCTGGATATTTCTCACAGTCTGCATTGTGTTTTCAAAATTTTGACAGCAAATATTTTGTTTTCTAAAATCTGTGCATCTATTCAAAGTAAAAAAAAATTGTATGAAAGTTTTAAATGCTCACCAAAATACACTGAATATAAGCCATTGGCATGATAAGTTGAAAAAGGCAATAACCATAATTTAAAGTAACAGATATGCTGTACTATTTGTACTTTTTATATCTCTTAAACATAAGAAAATTATTGCATGTTTAAAAACTGCAGACAACTTTTCCTGTCTCCCCAGGAAAAGTTGTTTCTCCTCTGAAAGGTGCACTGAATATTTTATTTATGGACGATAATTGAAATGTCAGTCTAGTTAATCATAACTAAATAACTTTATGTTTCATCCAAATATTAAATTGTAATAGAGTCTGGATGACTGTAAACTTTGTTTTTACTCCTGAGAAACATTAAATTACTTCAAGTCTGCTGTCATTTTGAGGCATGCATCTTTTGAATAAATGAATGATATAGAAAAGTCCCTTAGACCTTAACAATTAATTCTCTTAGGTTTAAGTACAGAATTTGAACTGCTCCAGTCAGTCAAGTACATAAATCGAACTGCTCCCAGTCAGTTATGTACAGAATTACCTTTCTTGATAATATAATAATACTAGAGGCCCAGTGCACGAATTTTTGCACCGGTGGGGGGTCCCTTGGCCTGGCTGGTGTTCAGGGCCTTCTCACACAGTCCTGATCACGGCCGGCAGGCTAGAGGGAGGGACCGTGGGAGGTTGGCTGTTGGAGCGCACTGGTGTACAATAGTGCTCATGGTTCTCTCCGTCACTGGACCATAATCATATTTTATAATAGTCTGCTTTCCTAACCAATATGTAAGTTTCTTGATAGCAAGAATGATGTATTATTTGACTAAGAATATCCTCAACCTACATTGTCTATGACTTAATATATCTCTGTCAATTGCCTTAGCAGAAATTGGAGATGGTTTGAGTTCATCTTTTATTTGTTAATTTATTAACTCATTCGAAAATATTTATTGAATTTTGCTATCTGTCTGGAATTTTTTTATGTGCTAGGTTATAGCCAGAAAAAAAAGGAGAAAAGGAAATATATGGTTAGCAGTGTCTCTGTCTTCATGGACATTATATTTTAATGTTGAATAATGATATGTCCCATGAAGAAAAATTAAGCAAAAAAAAAAAGATTTGTAAGTAATGAGAAGATGGGCAATTTTACACAGGAGAAAAAAAATTACCTTTCTTGATGATATATTAATACTAGAGGCCCAGTGCATGAATTTTTGCACCGGTGGGGGTCCCTTGGCCTGGCTGGCGTTCAGGGCCTTCTCACCCAGTCCTGATCGCAGCCAGCTGGGTAGAGGGAGGGACCGTGGGAGGTTGGCTGTTGGAGCACACTGACCACCAGGGGCAGCTCCTGCATTGAGCATCTGCCCCCTGGTGGTCAGTTCATATCATAGTGACCAGTTGACAGGTAGTTCAGTTGACCTGTCGTAACGGTCACTTAGGCTTTTATATATATAGATATAGATAATACTTGAACAGATCATAAATAAAAGAGAAAACTCTGTGAATATATAAAAGAAGACTACTCCAGGCAGTGGGAATAAAAAAAGGGAAAAGCTTGCCCTAGCTGGTTTAGCTCACTGGATAGACCATCGGCCTGTGGACTGAAAGGTCCCGTTTCAATTCCAGCCAAGGACACCTGCACAGGTTGCAGGCTCGCTCCCCAGTAGGGGGCGTGCAGGAGGCAGCCAATCAATGATTCTCATCATTGATGTTTCTATCTCTCTCTCCTCTCTTCCTCTCTGAAATCAATAAAAAAATATTTTTTTAAAAAAAGGGAAAAGCTTTAAATTTAACTAGGAATTTGTCTAGAAAGTAACAAGAAAATATTACTGCATATATATTCTTTAGTATGTACTAAGTTTCATGCTCACTAAATCCTCTGATGCTATACTTACAGAATTTGCAACAAAAGGTTTTAATCAACACTAAACTTCTTTTATAGCAAGCATGTCTTTTCTTATTGATCATATATTGTTACAAAATTTGTTTAACCCTAAACCTGATTTTAAGCAATTGGCCTTTAGTCATCAGCTGTTTCTCTGAGGAATTCTCATTTGCACATTTTGCAGGAAAGGTAACTATTTTCTTTAGTATAAAATAATAAGATCTTATTGTACTTTTGATGCTTCTACTACTACATAAACAATCTTAATGAAAAATAGTAACAGATGATTTATTAAATATCTTAAATTCTGTAAAGTCTAGTTAGCAGTGAAAATAAGTGTAAATGTTCATATTTTACATAATCTATATCACATGATATAAGGCTCTACTTTATAGTTAGATGAATATCTAGGAAATTTGTTTGCCTATTTTCATTGTTGTTTTTGTTGAAAATGGAAGCCAATTTAATTTCATTAACTACATTCTGCCTATAAAAGAAATCAATTGATTTGGGTAACTGATTCATACGTTGTTACTATTAAACACTAGGGTTTTTAAAAAATATTTTCTAAAAGCCTCTTTTACTTTAAAGGAAAAATTAGTAAGAGTTGAAAACACAATGTGTAAGACTAAAATGAAAAGATTGTTAATGTTGACAGATTATTCAGATAATTGTTAAAATATGAAATGTCTTCAAACTTAGAAAAAACTGCAATTCATGAAGATTGAGACTAATTGCTGACCTTTTCATCAGACAAATTCCATATAGCATCTTTAGATTAAGTTGCTTTTTCTTCTCCCATATATTCCTCAGCACTTTTCTATTTGGTTTGGATTCTTTAAACAGTCAGTTCCAGCTACATAATTTCTGATGTCCAGTGAAAAATGAAACTGCAAAAACCTTTGTTCAAAAAGAAGGGAAAAAAGACCATGAAAGGTACTAAAATATAAAGTTTTCTCCTTCTGAAATTTCTTTCTGAATTTGTCATTATGCTTTTTAATTGCCATTTAATGCCCTTCTAAGTGAAGAAAAACTGAATTTTAAATTATTAGCACAAACTTTACCATTCATCTATATATTGCTTTAATGATACTTTTAAATGTAAATGTAAGAGTATTTAACTCATACTCAGAGTCATGGAAATCACAGGGTTTATTTTCTGTAGTCTTACCCCCACCCCATCCCCAGTCCCCAAGGGTATCTCAAGAAAACCAGAATAGATAAATGTAAGCCAAACCCAGAAAGTGTAGAAAAAGAGGAAGAAAGGTCGTCCTGCAGGCACTAAGCCAACTAGAGAGCACTCTCTCTGCACCCTGATACTTGTAAGAAGAATGAAGATACTCCCAGGTCTCCTGGGCCTTCCAAACCCACAGTAGAAGGGAGAACCCCAAGGGTCTTTAAACCTCCTAACCACAAATGTTGGCTACTTGCATGTGGTGGGAGAGAAGCTCGCCACTCCTAAAATGTGGCCTCTGCAGCGCTGGCCAGTGTTTCTCATTGGTTAGAGCATCAGACTGCACACCTAAGGGTCACAGGTTCAATTCCCGATCAAGGGCACGTGCCTGGGTTGTGGGTTCGCTCCCGCACCTGTGGGAGGCAACCAATCAATGTGTCTCTCTCACATTGATGTTTCTCTCTTTTTTTCTCCCCCTTCACCTCCCTTCCACTCTCTCTGAAAAGTAATGGAAAAAACATGAGCTTAAAGATAAAATCATTAAGAACTTCAATATGGCAGTAGCTGAGCATTAATTCCTAAGCAGGGTCAGGAAGCTATGCAGTTGTGAAGTCACACACTCATCAAGCCAGCTATGAAAACATTTTACAAAATAGTAATGTCATTGTTTTTCCCATTTATTTCTATGTCTTAGCAAACAAATACAGTCTGTGACCATTGATGTGCCAACTATTGTGCTGTATGCCATGTAGTGAAAATAAAATGCATGGGTGAGTGTTTGAGACATGGTGCTTACTATGGAGCAGCCAACAGTCATTCCTTCTCTAAGATTTAGAAGTGAGAGCTTGCCTAATTAAAGAAGCCTAACCTAGGTATTGTTACTGGAGAAATTAGTGGGCCACATTTCCCCAACAGTGGGTGTGAGATGGCTCTTGTGATATCTTCAGAAAATGAATTTTCTAAGATTCACATGGGAGAATGAATAGTTTTTATTGGCATGGAGTTACATTCTTCAGGTTGTCAAGTTTCATGCCCCATAACCCAGTCCTGAAAAAGATGCACCTGGGGATTCAGCAAAGCCAGAAGTAGGGCCAGTGTCCAAAGTGTTGGTTCCATGTTGCAGCCAGGTGTGGCTCAGTATTTAGGCTAATTACAGTCCATCAGCCCATTGTGTGGGTCCCACTTGGCCAGTGAGCCACATGAGAGAATGCAGGATCCCAAGAGAGCCAGAGGATAAAAATCAAGAGCCAAGAGGCATGCTCCTTTGTTGAGAAGTTTAAATATTCATAGTTCACGCCCTTGTAGTGGCCACACCTATTCTGGCCAATTACCTGTTCCCAAGTGTGATTGACAGATAAGCACCTTCCCACATCTCTCAGACCTTACTGGGTATGCCTCTAAACTGCCTTTGTCCAGTCCCTTCTCCCATTGATCAGTGGGGAACAGACCTGGAGAATGCTAAATGCAGCTTTCTGACAAAACTGTATAAATGGCCTGCCTATGTTATCTAGTCTTCCCTTTACTCCTTTCCTGTTAAATAATAATCAGATTCTTACAACAATATCTATATGATATGATTCAATATACATTTTCAAGAACTGAATGCCTGATACATTACTGAGTACACAAGTCCTAAAAATACATATAAAGTAGTGATTAAATATTGATATGATAGGCAATGAATGTTAATATTTCATTTATCTAGTTTTATAAAAGAGACCCTAGTTGTCTGACCACACATTTATCCTTTTAGGCAGTGAGCAAAGTTTTTTGTAATGAAAGATTAAAAACAAAAATTGAACTATAGTTTCCTAATTTGCCTAGTACTATCCTAATTATTTTGATATTATAAGAGATCTCTGCATAGATTTCATAGCTATTGACACCTTTGTGCTCTGCTAAGTTATCAGTAGCTATGTCCTCCCTTTTCTCCTCTCTACCAGGCTCTTACTCCAACCCAGGTCTTCACCTTAATATTGTCTGTGATCATACATATATGCATATGAAATCTTTGGTTAATCTCTTCCTGCCCTCTCCGCCCTCCTTCTTTCTGAGATTCATCAGTGTGTTCCATACCTCCATGTCTCTGGACCTATTTGGTTCACCAGTTTATTTTGTAATCATATTCGATATTTCTTAAGTAATCTTTTATAAAGCATGTAAATAACATCAAAAATGATAACTATATCTATATGAGTAGAAATTCCCTTTCATTTTGTCTTTAAAAACTTATTTTAGCCTAGTGGTGTGGTTCAGTGGTTAAGCATCGACCTATGAACTAGGAAGTCACAGTTGGATTCCTGGTCAGGGAACATGCCCAGGTTGTAGACTCAATCCCGAGTAGGGGGCATGCAGGAGGCAGCTGATCAATGATTCTCTCTCATTATTGATGTTTCTATCTCTCTCTTCATCTCCCTTCCTCTCTGAAATCAAGAAAAAATATTTTTTTTTAAAATGTATTTTACTCTTCTGCTGAATCACTAAATGTCTAAGATATGTGCTACATTTTATTTTAAACTAAAGCCCTGGTGCACGAATAATTGCACGGGTAAGGTCTGGCCGGCCCACCCCAATTAGGGCCAGTTGGGCTGGGCTGGCTAGGGGTTGCGGGCAGTTGGCGGGCCGGCCCCACCCCCAATCAGGGTGAGCGGGGGGGCGATTGGGAGTGGGGCCGGCAGGAGAGAGGGGCCATGGGTGGTTGGCCAGCCAGCCCTGTCCCCTGGTCAAAATCCTGGTTGAACTCCTGATCAAGGGGACAATTTGCATATTAGCCTTCTATTATATAGGATACTCATGTAAATGGATTCACTCTTTTTTACTTTTTATATAAATAGTGGATGATTGACTATTTTCTATCTATAAATTTAGATTATATTTGCATAAGTTTATTTGAAAGTTATGTCCTATCACATAATTTTAAAATTTAAAACTTTGTATTCCTTTTCATAAAGATAAATGTGTTAGGCAATTATAGATATGACTTACACATTTAGATTTCTATAAATGGGGAATAAGTTCCTACAAATGTTTATTGTGCTGCACAGTTTTGAATATTTAAAATGTTAAAAAGCCCTAGCAGGTTTTGCTCAATGGTTAGAGCATTGGCCTGCAGACCGAAGGGTCCCGAGTTTGATTCTGTTCAAGGGCACATACATAGGTTGCAGGATCCTCCCTGACAGAGGCCCCGTCAGGGCACGTGCATGAGGCAACCAATCAATGTATTTCTCTCACATTGATATTTCTCTCTGTCATTCCCTCTCTCTAAAATTCAATGGAAAAATATCCTTGATGAGGATAAATAAATAAATAGATTAATTAATTAAAATGTTCAACTGCTGTTTTTATTTTTTTTATTCAAATGTTTCTTAGTTTTTATTAATTCTTTATTGTTTAAAGAATTACATATAGTATTACATATGTCTCCTTTTTTCCCCATTGGCCTATCCCCAGCCACTCCCAACCTCCCAACTCATGCTCTCACCACCCCTAACCATTGTCTGTGTCCATTGGTTATGCTTATATGCATGCATACAAGTCCTTTGGGTGATCTCTTACCACCTCCCCCTACCTTCCCTCTGAGGTTTGACAGTCTGTTCAATGCATCTATGGCTCTGGCTCTATTTTTGCTCATCAGTTTATGTTGTTCATTAAATTCCACAAATGAGTGAGATCATATGGTATTTGTATTTCTCTGACAGGCTTATTTCACCTAGTATAATGCTCTCCATATCCATTCATGCTGTTGTGAATGCTAAGAGTTCTTTCTTTTTTACAGGAGCATAGAATTTTGTATCTTGCTACATTGCCGAATTCATTTATTAAATCTAGTAGTTTTTTGATGGAGTCTTTAGGGTTTTCTATGTATAGTATCATGTCATCTGTGAATAATGACAGTTTTACTTCTTTTCCAATTTGGATGCCTTTTATTTCTTCTTCTTGTCTGATCAGTATGGCTAGAACTTCCAGTACTGTCTCGAACAGGCGTGGTGAAAGTGGGCATCCCTGTTTTGTTCCTGTTCTTAGGGGAAATGGTTTTAGTTTTTGCCCATTGAGTATGATGTTGGCTGTAGGTTTGTCATATAAGGCTTTTATTATGTTGAGGTATGACCCCTCTATTCCCACTTTGCTGAGGGTTTTTATCAAGAAAGAATGTTGGATTTTTTTCAAATGCTTTTTCTGCATCAGTTGATATAATTATGTGATTTTTCTCTCTCAATTTATTTATGTGATGTATCACATTTATTGATTTGTGGATATTGTACCACCCTTGCATACCAGAATAAATCCAACTTGGTCATGGTATACAATATTTCTAATGTAATGCTAGATCCAATTTGCTAGAATTTTCTTGAGGATTTGTGCACCTATGTTTATCAGAGCAATTGGCCTATAATTCTCCTTTGTTGTAGTGTCTTTATCTGGTTTTGGGATTAGGGTAATGCTGGCTTCATAGAAAGAACATGGAAGTGTTTCTTCCTCTTGAATGTTTTGGAATCATCTGAGGAGGATAGGTTTTAGTTCTTTGAATCTTTGGTAAAA
This sequence comes from Myotis brandtii, assembly GCF_000412655.1. Lineage (NCBI taxonomy): Eukaryota > Metazoa > Chordata > Mammalia > Chiroptera > Vespertilionidae > Myotis > Myotis brandtii. Next base: position 796,182 of record NW_005370411.1, read on the forward strand.
CTCCCCTGTGAAGCAGTCTGTTCCAGGGCTTTGTTGGCTGGAAGTTTTTGATGACTGCTTCAATTTCCTCCATAGTTATTGGCCTATTCAAATATTTTATTCTTCCTGATTGAGTTTTGGAAGGTCGTATTTTTCTGGAAATATGTCCACTTCTTCCAGGTTGACCTGTTTTTTTAATAGAGTTGTTGATAGTATTTTTTTACAATTCTTTCTATTTCTGTGGTCTGTTGTTATTTCGTCTCTTTCATTTATGATATTGTTTATTTGGGTACTTCTCTTTGCTTCTTGGTGAGTCTGACTAAAGCAGTGGTTCTCAACCTTCTGGCCCTTTAAATACAGTTCCTCATGTTGTGACCCAACCATAAAATTATTTTCATTGCTACTTCATAACTGTAATGTTGCTACTGTTATGAATCGTAATGTAAATATCTGATATGCAGGATGGTCTTAGGCAACCCCTGTGAAAGGGTCATTCGACCGCCAAAGGGGTCGCGACCCACAGGTTGAGAACTGCTGGGCTAGAGGTTCATCAATCTTATTTATTCTTTCAAAGAACCAGCTCTTGGTGTATTGTTTTTGTTTTGTTTTCTGTTTTGTCTCTATGTCATTTCCACTTTGATCTTGCATATTTACTTCCTTCCGTTAGCTCTGGATTTTTCTTGTTGCTCTCTTCCTAATTCTTTAAGTTGTAGAGTTAGATAATTTGTTACACGTTATTCTTGTTTTTTTTGAGGTAGGCCTGTAGTGCTATGAACTTCCCTCTCAGGACTGCTTTCACTGTGTCCCATAGATTTTGGATTGTCATTTGTTTCCAGGATGTTTTTAATTTCTCCTTTGATCTTTTTGGTAACCTAATCATTGTTTAATAGCATGCTATTTAGCCACCAAGAGTTTGAATTTTTGTGATTATTTTTATTGGAGTTGATTTCTAATATTATGCCATTGTGATCTGAGAAGATGATTGATATAATTTCAGTCTTCTTGAATTTGAAGAGACTTTGCCTGTGTCCCAATATGTGGTCTCTCTTTGAATATCTCCCCTGTGCACTTGAGAAGAATGTATATTCTGTAACTTTGTGGTGAAATGTTCTGAAGATGTTGATTAAGTCCATCTGATCTAGTGAATCATGTAGGATTGCTGTCTCTTTGCTGACTTTTTTGTCTAGAGGATTTTTCCAGTGATGTTAATGGGCTGTTAAAGTTCCCTTATGATTGTATTGCTGTCAATCTCTCCTGTGATATATTCCAAAAGTTTTTTGAGGTATTTGCGTGCTCCTGCATTGGGTGCATATATATTTACCAGAGTTATATTTTCTTGTAGTATGGATCCCTTTATTATTGACTAGGGGCCCAGTGCATGAATTTGTGCACCTTGAAAGGAACTGTGGGCTGAGAGTCTGTAATGGGCACAGGGGTGGGTCTCAGCCCATCCTCTGTGCCCTCATAGGGCACCTCCCACCACAGGTCCTGTCCACTGTCTGCTGGCAGCCCCACTCCCACCCCTGTGCTCACATGTGCTGACGGCACAGAGTGATTGGGGCTGGTGCCAGCAGTGAGTGCAAGCAAGGCTGGCACTGTCAGTGGGTGCAAGCAGCGGCTGCTGCCCTGATCAGCCCTCAGGAGCAGGGCAAGGTGAAGAAGCCCTCAGGGGCAAATGGGGCTGGCAGCTACTGCTCGCACCCCCTGATGGTGCTGAATGATCTGGACAGGTGCCAAGCGCCAGCAGCAGGTGCGGCAGTGGCTCTAGCACTGGCTGCGGCTGTGAGTGGTGGCTCTGGCGCTGACAGCGGGTGCAAGAGGGGCCAGCGCTGGCAGCAGGTGCGAGTGCCTGGCAGGACCACAGCACGCGGGAGCAAAGAATTTTTAGTAACCACCAGAGACTCGCCCCAGTGTCAGTGACCGGCCCCATGCCTTGGTCTCATGCTTCCACTGACCTGCTCCACCATCCCACCGCAGCCGACATCCACCATGTTCCACACTCTGCCACCTGCTGCTGACACCCACCATGTTCTGCAAATGCTTCCTGGTGGTCAGGGCATGTTATAGCGACCAGTTGTTCAGTTGTTTGGTTATTTGGTTGTTCAGTTGTTACGTCGTTCGGTCTATTTGCAATTTAGGGTTTGATATAAATAGAAGTGGCCTTCCTTATCTCTTATTATGGCCTTCACTTTTATGTCTATTTTGTCAGATATAAGTATTGCTACCCCAGCTTTTTTTCATTTTCATTTGCCTAAAAAATATTTTCCCATCCCTTCACTTTCAGTCTATCTGTCCCTTGTTCTGAGGTGGGTCTCTTGTAGACACCATATGTATGGGTCATTCAACCACTCTATGTCTTTTGATTGGAGGATTTTGTCCATTTACATTTAAGGTTATTATTGATAAGTACTTGTTTGTAGCCATTTTTATTCTTTATGCCTCTGTTCCTTCTTCCCTTTCTATTACTTCTTTTTACAACAGGTTCTTTCGCATTTCTTGCATTGCCGACTTGGTAGTGATAAACTCCCTCAGCCTTTTTTTGTATGCGAAGCTCCTGATTTCCCCTTCAGTTTTGAATGATAGCCTTGCTGGATAGAGTATTGTTTGATTCAGTCCCTTGCTTTGCATCACTTTGTATACTTCATTCCATTCCCTTCTGGCCTGATGTGTTTCCATTGAGAAATCATTTGATAATCTAATTGGAAATCCTTTGTAAGTAACTTTCTGTCTCTTTCTTAGAGCCTTTAAGATTCTCTCTTTGTTGTTAACCTTTGCCATTGTAATTATGATGTGTCTTGGTGTGGGTCTTTTTGGGTTTATCTTGTTTGGGACTATCTGTGCTTGTGTGACTTTTTCTTCACCAAATCAGGGAAGAAGTTTTCTGTCATTATTTTTCAAATAGGTTTTCTAATCCTTGCTCCTCTTCTTGTCCTTTTGGCACCCCTATTACATGTATGTTACTTTTTTTTCATGTTTTCCTGAAGCTCCCTTAGACTCTCCTCTTGCTTCCTAATTTTTTTTTTGTTTAATTCTATTCAGATTGGGTGTGCTTTTTACTGCACTATCTTCTAATTCACCAATTTGGTCATATGCTTCTTCTAGTGTACTGTTGAAACCTTCCATTGTGTTTTTCGTAGCTATATCACTTTTTATATCCTCTTAATTCTTACATAAGTTGTTGATTTTCTCATCCATCCAGTTTATGAACTGTATGACCCTAACTCTGAATTCTTTTCTAACATATTGTATTTCTCCATTTCATATAGCTCCTTTTCTGGCAATTCCTCCTTTTCTTTCCTTTGGGGGTTTTTCCTTGTCTCCCAATTTTTGCTTTCTCTTTCTGGCCCTGGGCTCTGTGCTTGAGTCCAAGGGGTTGAAGGCCCAGCAGTCCAATGGTGCTGGATTCACTATCCCTGGGGGCTGGATCTGCCATGAGTTTCACACCTTTTTTGTCTCTGCTCCGTGTTGTGCCCCCTTCTCCCACAGTTCTGGTCCCTCTGTTACCCATTTCTCAGCGTTGGTGGGGGTGGGTGCACAATTCCTCTGGTGTGCGACTCTCTGTGAGGGCCCAGAGCCCTCTGACATGCAATTCACTGTGCGGCCCCAGCCCCTAAGGCAGGATGGTGCCCTACATCCCTCTGGCAGTCCACTTGCAGTGTGGTCTTGTGACCTGTGGCCTGGCACACCAGATCACACCAGTAGCTCCCTGGGCTGGGGGTAGGGGGCAGGCTGGGGGACAGCTCTGTCTGTTTTGGGTGCAGAGTGTACATAGAACAAAGGTTCTGTCTGCGCCAGGGTCGTAGCACACACTGGGTTGCAGCTCTGTCTGTGCCCAGGGCAGGGTGCACACCAGCCAAAGGCTCTCTCTTTGCTAGTGGCAGAGCACCCACCGGCCCAAGGATCTGTCTCTGCCAGGGGTGTAGCACACACTGGACTGCACCTCTGTCTGTGCCAGGGGCTGGTTGTGCACCGGCCAGAGGGTTTGTCTGTGCTGGGTGCAGGGGCACTCTGTCTGTGCTGGGGGTGGGGTGCTCCCCAGCCAAGGGCTCTGTCTAGGTGGAGGGTGTAGCATGCACCCAGCTGCAGTTCTGTATTGGAATCAGGGATGGAGTGGGAAGTGTGGTGCCTGTGGCTTGCACTCACAGCATGGGGACCTGAAGCATAGGATCCTGGGACACTGGATTTGGGCTCTGGCTAGGTGGCACAGCTAAGGAGGTCTGTCTTGTGTGCACTCACTGCAGACGTCTGGGACCCACGTCGTGGTACCGTGCTGCTCACTGCCAGAGTACGGTGGTGGTTCCATGTGGGTTATGGCTGGCAAGTGGCTCCCTGCACAGGCCCATGGGTGCTGGCTGAGGTCAGTCTGGATGTTGGTGTGGCAGCACTCGTGGCCTCCCTTGCTCCCCTCTACAAGATGGCGCAGGTTCCTTGCCAAAGCTGAGCCAGCCTGTGGTAGCAGGGTCTTCCCATCTAGGAGAGCCCGGTCTGTTAGTCCCTGGGACTCCTGAGACATCTATCTATCCCTCACTCACCCACACACATACCACATGTCCCTCTCAATACTTTACTCTGTCACACTTCTCACTCCCTGCAGTCCTGTTGGCCACCATATTGGATAGCCTCAACTGCTGTTTTATTTTAGCTGTTTTACAAAATGTGAGATACTTGTATTAAAGCAGAACAATTAAACACTTTTAAATACTACTTAATTATATACTTAAACTATAACTGACATGCAAAATTATTTACTAAAAAAGTTATTTCAACCATTTGCATGGTATTAACTGAACTGCTGCCAGCTTATGTTAGTTTTACATGTATAAGGTATTAATTTTCAGATGCCTAAAAGAAGGTAGACTTTAGCTACAAATCATCAGGCAGGATTATAAATAAATGTTATTTTTATCCCATTTCAAAAATCTCTGTGAAAGATTTTCAATACTCTTGTATCTTTTAAATGACCCTTTTAGGATGGCCTTCCATATATTTCACCTGTAATATTCCTTCTGCCTGTGGAAATGTTAGACTATTTAAGAAGAAACTAGAAAAAATAAATTGTGCTTTCTATTTAATAAAACTACTTATTTCTATTTAATAAAATGGTTTATAAGGATGGTCTCTTGTAATATTGTGCACAAAATTTATTGATACTTTACAAATAAATGTTAGATACTGTTAACCTATGGGGAAATAATTTATTTCTTTTTTAGAAATAAAATTTTAAAAATAAATTGTTAATATAACATGTATTTTATTCTAATTTTCTCAATGAAAAAGAATCTACAGTGATAGATGAAATACAAATAGTAACCAAGTTGCATTAGTATTTTGATAGATCTTTTCTTAGGATACATCCTTGATATATCCTCTTTCTTTATTCATGTAGAATTAACGTTTTAATGACATTTCAAGGCAAAAATCCTCATTCATGTGCTATGATTTAAAACCAAATATTAGCTAAATTATCCTCTACACATGTTTCTTTTTTGTTTTTTCATTTATCTAATTAATTTCAATTTCATTCTCTACTTCCACAAATTTTCCTGTTTCCCTTCTGGTAGCTCACAGAGGAGGAAATGAAGTCATATACCTGTGACTTTTAAAGTCAAGGTGTCAAAGCTCCATAGGCAGAGTATGGGGAAAATTATCCTTTACTTGACATAAATTTGGCCAATAAGGATTGATTTTGTAGGAAAACGATATTTTAGAGTCAGAGGGGGCTAAAATTATTGTTTTCTATTTATTAGATAGCTAAGAAGAATAAATATGTTTAAGATTTAAAACAGCTAAGCAAAAATTCAGATTCTACACTGTCTAAAGTTAACGCATAAACATGGCAAACAGATGGTATCGCTATACTAGATTTTGCATAAGAAGCCCTTTATTTTCAAATTCTTGCTATTTAAGAAATTGCTTTTCTCATGATTTCATTTCTTCACTGAAGTTTTGCTTAACTTTATGTGGAAAAGTTTTCTTAGAGAGTATGACAGGAGGTTTTTGTAATACTTTCTAGAAATTCAGTGCATTTTGTTTGTATATTTAAAATGTCATCTGTTGCTAGGATAATGAAGGTGTTACATAAATGCAAATGTAATGCTGTTCCATTTGGATAAGACATTTAAAAAATGGATTCTCATCCAAGAATATCCCCTTAAAATATAAAAAGTATATTTTATCAAACTCAAAGATAAAAACAGCTTCTGGCGATAAGGACACATATGTAATAACTTAATAAAGAAATTTTAAAAAAATCAGCTTCTGATCAAAAGAACAGAAGAGATAGCCTCAAAAAAAGTTCTTAATATGTAAAGAGATTTAACATAGAATAAAAGTACATCTAATATCAATGGGAAATGTATACATTATTGAATAAAATTTGTTGAGGAAAAATTTTTTAAAACTAGGGGCCAAATGCACGAATTCGTGCAACTTGAAAGGAACTGTGGGCTTTGAGGCTGCAGTGGGCACAGGGGCGGGTCTCGGCCCATCCTCTGAGCCTCCACCCAGCCCCTCCCACCGCGACCCCAGGTCCTCTGTGTGCTGGCAGCCCTGCTCTTGCTCACTGACAGCACGGAGCAAATGGGGCCAGTGCCAGCAGCCAGTGCGAGTGGTGGCTGCTGCCCCAATTGCCCCTCAGGAGCAGGGGAGGTAGAGAAGCCCTCAGGGGCGATTGGGGCCGGCAGCCGCTGCTTGCACCCGCTGATGGCGCTGAGTGATCGGGACCGGTGCTGGGCACCGCCAGTGGGTGCAAGCGTGGAGCATGGGAACAAAGAATTTTCAGTAACCACCAGGCTCTCCCCAATGACAGCAACCAGTGCCCCGCCTTGGTCTGGCACACCCACTCACCTGCTCCACCATTCTGCCGCAGCCAATGCCCACCATGTTCCTCACTCTGCCGCCTGCTGCCGATGCCTCCCATGTTCTGTGCATGCCCCCTGGTGGTCAGCACACGTCATAGTGACTGCTTGTTTGGTTGTCCTGTTGTTCCGTTGTTCTGCCGTTCGGTCTATTTGCATATTAGGGTTTTATATATATAGATATTTCAAGTTATCCTTAACTAAGAAAATACCTTAAAGAAATTCCAAGTGATTAGACAGATAGATTTAAACATAAAATCTTAAGTTAAAGTAAATATAGATGAATAAATAACTAAATGGTAAATGGAGAAACATAAAAAAAATTACAAAAACAAAGGACAGATGAGTATATTTCAAAGTTATTTTAAGGTGAAAATAAGTAGTAAATCATATGGTAATATGTCTCCAGCATGCTAAAATTATTATACTTTTTAAGTTCACTAGTATATATTATCTGAGAAAAATAAGCCATATAGAAAAACTACATGTGTGTATAAACATACATTATTATAATAAGGAAATGTGTAAATGTCCTAAATGAGCGAGAATAAATAGCAAGTAAAATGTATTATGTTTATAAGACAGAATGTTAAGTTTAATGAATGAAAATAATGCTGTATTCTAAGTGCTGTAGGATATACAGTCTTTATACATTATCACCCAATTATATAAACAATTGCCATGCACATCTATATATATAAAAGCCTAAGCGACCGAACGACTGTTCAGCCATTCCACTGTTCGAATGGTAGCTATGACGTGCACTGACCACCAGGGGGCAGATGCTCAACACACAGGCATGGAAACATGCAACAGACTGATGAATCTCAGAGGGAAGGAGGGATGGGGAAGTGTGGAAAGAGATCAACCAAAGATCTTATATGCATACTAGAGGCCTGGTGCACGCATTAGTGCACTGGTGGGGTCCCTGGGCCTGGCCTGCAGGGATCGGTCCAAAACTGGCAGTCTGACATCCCCTAGATTGCGAGAGGGCACAGACCAGGTCGAAGGACCCCACCAGTGTACGAATCCATGCACCGGGCCTCTAGTGTAGTCATAAGAAAATAAATAGCAAAATTTTCAAATGTTGTCATGGTTCTGTGTGGTGAGATTATGGTGGATTATTTCTCTAAAGTGA
>NW_005370411.1:805274-808941 GCF_000412655.1 Myotis brandtii
CCCACTGGGGTGCCTGGCCAGCCTGGGTGAGGGGATGATGGCTGTTTGCAGCTGGTCACACACCCTTCAGGGTGGTGGTCCCCACTGGGGTGCCTGGCCAGTCTGGGTGAGGGGCTGAGGGCTGTTTTTAGGCTGGCGGGTGACGGAAGCTCCCAACCTCTCCTTTTTTTCTTTTTTCTTTTTTTAATTCTGGGCCAGCTTTAGCTCTGAGGCTCCAGCTCTTAGGCCTCCGCTGCTGAAAGTAGGTATCTGGTTTGTTTCGGTTCGAAACAATGTATAACTCCAGCTCTGACTCCAGCTCTGAGATCCCAGCTCGCTGAAAGCTGGTTTCTGGGTTTTTTTTTAGCTTCTATGTTTGTTACAATGTTCAAACTGCAGGCTCAGAGGCCTGCAAGGCAGGCGGGGAACGTTGTTTTCCTCCGTCCCTGAAGGAAGCAAGCCTCATGTTCGCTTCCAGCTGCCTGGCTGCCGGCCGCCATCTTGGCTGTCAGTTAATTTGCATGTCTCCCTGATTAGCCAATGGGAAGGGTAGCGGTCGTATGCCAATTACCATGTTTCTCTTTTATTAGTGTAGATAGCTTTTTATATTTACCTGTTTGTCATAGTACTTACCATGTTCTGATTTCAATTATATGTTTGTTTATTTCTATTGGATTTTTTTACTGAATTTATTGGGGTGACATTGGTTAATAAAATTATATAGGTTTCAAGTATACAATTCTACAGTATATCATCTGTATATTGTGTTGTGTGTTTACCACCCCAAGTAAGGTTTCCTTCCATCTATTGGATCTTTGATAAATGTTTATATTCCAAGGCCAAATATCCAAACATATCACCTTTCACATAAAATCTATGTATTAAATATTTACTAAATAAATTTGTGAATTAAGTGCATGGATATACATACCTCCGTACACACATATCCACAAACACACACACGTATATGCACATGTCTACCATATTCAAAGTGAATCTTTTAAAAAGCTTTAAAGGCATGATACTTTTGTCCCTTAGTAGTAAAGTGCTTACTAAGAACAGCAACAGTGAGCATTCTACTTATAGACACATCGTCCTGAAATAGATCTACAGAAGGCGTAGTGTTCAGTTGTGTAAACCTTAGCAGGATTGCCCTGAAAATATACAGGAGAGATTATTGTCCATTTGGTTTTATGGATCTCTAGGGCCCAAATTTCATATTTTAGTCTGCTATTTACCATCTGCATAGCCATGAATTTATAGCTCATGATGCCATTCTTTCTTTTTTTTCTCTCTTTAAATATCCAGTAGTTTAATTATATAGAGAGACAGAAAACAGCTGGTCAAAATCTGATCAACTCTGAGTTCTGGTCCCTAAACTGCTACTATCCAGCTATGTAAATTCAGGCAAGTAATTTAATCTTTCCTCTGGATCTCAAATTCTTCATTTGCAAAGTGAGTAGATTACATTGGATATCACGATGAGCATTCTAATATTAAATAATCACTTTGACCTGAGCACTCTATGCACACAGTCTTTTCATATTTAAAAACAGTTTTCTTTAGAAATACAAAGACTTGCTGTTATAAAAATAAGAAAATAATAGTTTAGAGATATGAAATACTCTTTTGACACTTTCATTATCAATGTCACCCCACTAAATTCAATAAAAAAGATATCTCCCCTAAAATGTATTGTAACTTTACATGCATACAAAAACTACTTTAGGCCATACACAGTAATTTTTTTTTGAGTTTTAAAATGAATTTATTAAAGAATATTATTAGGAAGGCAACGATGTTTGATTTGTCATTTAAAAAAAATCTGTTTCTTCATACTGTAGAATAAATGTAATGTACGAGGCTACAGAGTTACAAGCGTCTTGCTACGGGATTCTCTGATAGTATAGCACAGTGTAGTCATTTCTGCAATGCTAGAATAAATAAAGTCTCTTATTTTTGAAAGTTTGCCTTAGTGACCTCCAGTTGTGCAATTGTTTTTAGAAGGTAAAGTAGAAGTATCTCAGTAATATTTTCTCCCATATTCAAGTCCACATCTTTTTTATTTTCAGTAAAATGTATTATATTAACAAAATGTATTATATTAAAAATCTGATTATATAAAATAGAAACAATGTTTATTGTTTGCACAAAATGATAAGACTGTCCCCTCCTCTTTTTTTCACACCCAGCTCTCTGTCACTTTCAAACTTCTCTCTCTCTCTCACACTCTCTCACTCTCTCTCTATTGTTTATCACTTATTTTGATTTTATGTTTATTTCCCCAGATTGTTCCTAAGTCACTTTCTTCAAAGTGATTTGAGTGTGTTATTTATTCCATCATCTAATTTCATTTTGTAATAAATGCCAAATATAATTTGGTCTTTCAAGAATAGAATTTAAACCCCATGAGGTCTGGACTTTTTCACTGTATTTTATTGGTTAGTTTACTCTATCTCCATAGCCTTGAAGAAGCTGCTCAGTAAATATTTGTCTAACAAATGCGTGAGCAAACATTTATTAAGCCATAGTGTATGACCAGTACTCTATTTCATCACATAGTACACTTAAGAAAGGAAGAAGCTAGTGTGACATCCTCAAAGCCATTACTTACCCTAATTGGAGAGACAAGGTTAGCAGGCTTAAAATGGCTAGCAAGGAATAAGAGGAAGCGTATTTCTAAGCTAAGGGCTTATAACTGAGCTGGAATACTTCCTTGAGGAGCTTGACCCTAAAGGAGGAATGGCATTTGTATTGGTCATACATATTGAGCATTGGGATTCTGAAGCCATGTAAAAGGAACACATTTTCACCATCTGTTTATGGCAGAGTTGTAAAAACAAAAAGCCTAATTCTTCATGTATATATCTGAAGAAATATTCACTAAATTAGGATTTACACCACAAAGGCAGACTTTGACAAGAAATTTACAGAACATACTCATTTAATTTAGGAGATAATTTTGCATGCAATAGTATGGATTAGGTTTTAGTAGTAATACTCTGCTTCCTCAAATATGAGCAATGCTGGATAGAGTTTTGAATATGAAAGATGAAATTTGTCAGAGAGAGAAGCTTACTATTGGAGGGAGGTTTCTTTTAAGGAAGCAGGCTTAGCAAAAATAATTTCCTTCTGGTAGCACATTTACACGACACTGTTACAAGACGCATAGTTTTGGTAGGGATTTACAAACAGCCATTACAGTGGCATACTTGTCTTCCCACAGCAACATCTCTGAGCACTAAGCACTTTTTGGTCAAGCCTCTAGGATTTAACTGCAGGGTGTACAGTTTTAAAACCATTTTTCATTGATCTGAGCTGTTGAGTTCTTAACTGTAGCTTATTTTCACTCTGATTTTGAAATCCATAAATGCCAGTCACAGCATTTAGGAACTAAAATCATTGGCACAGGAATTTAAATGAAGAGTGATAAATCAGGCTGCCAGTGGCTACTGCCTCAGCCAGATGCAAACACCACAACCACCGTTTTTAATAGCCTTGTGTGCCTAATTTCAAATTAAGTGTGACAAATTAAGCAGGGAGTTAATTACTGTCTTGAAACAAATAGTCTGATGTTGATTGGAAATGGCATCATAAAGCTGTGTTTTACCTTAACAGAATATTCCAAGGAAATACTAGAAAATAAAGAGCTACAAATAATGATTAGTTCAGGTAAAAAAAAAAAAAA
>NW_005370411.1:814787-858230 GCF_000412655.1 Myotis brandtii
ATATACAATATCATGTCATCTGCAAATAAGGACAGTTTTACTTCTTCTTTTCCAATTTGGATGCCTTTTATGTCTTCTTCTTGTCTGATCGCAATGGCTAGTATTTCCAGTACTATGTCGAACCGGAGGGGTGAGAGTGGGCATCCCTGTTTTGTTCCTGTTCTTAGGGGAAATGGGTTTAGTTTTTGCCCATTGAGTATGATGTTGGCTGTAGGTTTGTCATATAAGGCTTTTATTATGTTGAGGTATGATCCCTCTATTCCCACATTGCTGAGGGTTTTTATCAAGAAAGGATGTTGGAGTTTGTCAAATTCTTTTTCTGTGTCAACTGATATAACTATGTGGTTTTTATTTCTCAGTTTGTTTATGTGATGTCTCACGTTTATTGATTTGCAGATATTGTACCATCCATACATCCTGGGAATAAATCCCACTTGGTCATGGTGTATGTAATGTATTGCTGGATTTGATATGCTAGGACTTTGTTGAGGATTTTAGCATATATGTTCATTGGGGATATTGGCCTGTAATTCTCTTTTTTTTGTGGTGTCTTTATCTGGTTTTGGGATTAGGGTAATGCTGGCTTCATAGAAAGAGCTTGGAAATGTTCCTTCCTCTTGAATGTTTTGGAATAGCCTAAGGAGGATAGGTTTTAGTTCTTCTTTGAATGTTTGCAACTTATTTGAAACTCCCCTGTGAAGCTGTCTGGTTGGGAGCTTTTGTTTGTTGGAAGTTTTTTTTTATTATTATTATTGCTGCTTCAATTTTCTCCATAGTTATTGGCCTATTCAGATTTTTTGTTTATTTGGGTCCTCTCTCTTTGCTTCTTGGTGATCCATCAATCTTGTTTATCCTTTCAAAGAGCCAGCTCTTGGTTTCATTGATCTTTTGTATTGTTTTTTTGGTTTGTTTGTTTGTTTGTTTGTTTGGTCTCTGTCATTTATTTCCACTCTGATCTTCTTATTTCTTTCCTTCTGCTTTCTCTGGACTTTTCTTGCTGCTCTCTTTGTAATTTTTTAAGTTGTAGGGTTAGGTAATTTATTACAAGTTTTTCTTGTTTTTTTCTTTTGTAATGTTTTTTTGGTTTGTTTGTTTTTGGTGTGTTTTGTGTTGTGTTTTTTTTTGGTCTCTGTCATTTATTTCCACTCTGATCTTTCTTATTTCTTTCCTTCTGCTTTCTCTGGACTTTTCTTGCTGCTCTCTTTGTAATTTTTTAAGTTGTAGGGTTAGGTAATTTATTACAAGTTTTTCTTGTTTTTTGAGATAGGTCTGTAGTGCTATGAACTCTCCTCTCAGGACTGCTTTCACTGTGTCTCATAGATTTTGGATTGTTGTGTTTTCATCGTCATTTGTTTCCAGAATTTTTAAAATTTCTTCTTTGATCTCTTTGGTAACCCAATCATTGTTTAATAGCATACTATTTAGTCTCCAAGTGTTTGAATTTATGTGAATGTTTTTATTGTTGTTGATTATGCCATTGTGGTCTGAGAAGATGCTTGATATGATTTCAGTCTTCTTGAATTTGGAGAGACTTTGCTTGTGCCCTAATATGTGGTTTATCTTTGAGAATGTCCCATATGCACTTGAGAAGAACGTATATTCTGTGGCTTTGGGGTGAAATGTTCTGTAGATGTCAATTAAGTCCATCTGATCTAGTGAGTCATTTAGGATTGCTGTTTCTTTGCTGATTTTTGTCTAGAGGATTTATCCAGTGATGTCAATGGGGTATTAAAGTCCCCTACTAATCCAGTGATGTCAATGGGTATTAAAGTCCCCTACTATGATTGTGTTGCTGTTGATCTCTCCTTTGATATCTTCCAGAAGTTTTTTTTTTCATGTATTTGGGTGCTCCTTCATTGGGAGTATATATGTTTACCAGAGCTATATCCTCTTGTATACCAGTAGATCCCCTTAGCATTATGAAGTAATCTTCCTTATCTCTTATTATGGCCTTCACTTTCAGGTCTATTTTGTCAGATATACTAGTAAGTATTGCTACTCTAGCTTTTTTTTCATTTCCATTTGCCTGAAAGATATTTTTCCATCCCTTTACTTTCAGTCTGTGTGAGTCCCTTGATCTGAGGTGGGTCTCTTATAGACAGCATATGTATGGTTCATATTTTGTTATCCATTCAGCCACTTGATGTCTTTTGATTCGAGCATTTAATCTATTTACATTTACAGTTATTATTTATAGGTACTTGTTTGTAGCCATTTTAATTCTTTGTGCCTGTGTTCCTTCTTGCCTTTCTATTTCTTCTTTTTACAACAGGCCCTTTAGCATTTCTTGCATTGCTGGCTTGGTAGTGATAAACTCCCTTGGCCCTTTTGTTTCTGTGAAGCTCCTGATTTCCCCTTCAGTTTTGAATGACAGCCTTGCTGGATAGAGAATTCTTGGATTCAGTCCCTTGCTTTGCAATGCTTTTATACTTCATTCCATTCCCTTCTGGCCTTATGTGTTTCTGTTGAATAATTATTTGATTGTCTAATGGGAGTTGCTTTGTAGGTAACTTTCTATCTCTCTCTTGCGGCTCTTAAAATTCTCTCTTTGTTATTAACATTTGCCATTGTAATTAATAACTTGTCTTGGAGTGTGTCTCTTTGGGTTCATCTTGTTTGGAACTCTCTGTGCTTGTGTGACTTTTTCTTCCCCAAATCAGGGAAGTTTTCTGTCATTATTTCTTCAAATAGGTTTTCTAATCCTTGCTCCTCTTCTTGTCCTTCTGGCACTGCTATTATACATATGTAACTTTGTTTCATGTTGTCCCAAAGCTCTCTTAGGCTCTCCTCCTGCTTTCTAATTTTTTTCTCCCATAGCTGTTCAGATTAGGTATGTTTCACTGCCCTATCTTCGAATTCACTAATTTGGTCCTCTGCTTCTCCTAGTCTACTGTTGAAATCTTCCATCGTGTTTCTTATTGTAGCTATATAATTTTTTATTTCCTCCTGATTCTTACATAAGTTGTTGATTTTCTCATCCATTTGGTTTATGATCTGCATGACTATTATTCTGAATTCGTTTTTGACATATTGCACGCCTCTGTTTCATTTAGTTTCTCTTCTGTGGATGCCTTTTGTTTCCTTTGGGGCTTGTTTTCTTGTCTCCCCATTCTGGCTAACACTGGCCTGAAGCTAACTGGCTGGATGTGCAGGGCCTGGGCCAACACCTTGGTCATGGCTGGCTGGGAATGCAGTTAGAGGCTTGCCTATGAGAGGTGCAAGGCCAGGCCAACACGGCTGTCTTGGCTGTCAGGGAGTGCAGTCCCAGGCTTGCCGGTGGGACGTGCTTGTCCAGGGCTCACGCTGAAGACAGAGGCTTGCCTGTGGGATGCACAGAGCAGGAGCTGACTCCATGGTTTTGGAGACAGTGAACTGTCAGAAACTCCCTGCACGACCACGGGGCCAGGGCAAGACCATGGGCTTGGTTGACAGGGAGTGCAGTCCAAGGCTTGCTGGGCGCTGTATCCAGGGCCCCCACTACGGAGGCAGGGAACTCAGCCAGAAACTTGCGTGAACCATGGGGCAGGTGATACCGAGGGCTTGGAGGGCAGGAAACTTGATCAGAGGCTTGCCTGCAGGAAGTGCAGGGCAGGGCCGACACAGCTGTCTTGGCTGATAGGGAGTGCAGTCCCAGGCTTTCTGGCAGGATGCACTGATCCAGGGCCCATGCCACAGGGTTGGTGGGCAGGGAATGCAGACAGAGGCTTGCCTGTGGGATGTGCAGGGCAGAAGCGTACTCCGTGGTCTTGGAGGCAGGGAACTCAGCCAGAAACTCACCTGTGGGAACATGGAGGCCAAGGTTGGTGGGGTTCCTCAGCCTGGCCTGCAGGGATCGGGTCGAAACTGGCTCTCCAACATCCCCCGAGGGGTCCAAGATTACGAGAGGGCGCAGGCCAGGCTGAGGGACCACCAGTGCATGACCGGGGCCAGAGAGGGACCATGGGAGGGCTCCAGGGCATGTCCTGCCCATCTTGCCCAGTCCTGATCAGGGCCAGCCGGCTGGGGAGGGACCGCGGGAAGTTGGCCGGCCCAGGAGGGACCTCAGGAGGGTTCCAGGGCATGTCCAGTCTGTCTCACCCAGTCCCAATTGGCCAGACCCCAGCAGCAAGCTAAACTACCAGTCAGAGTGTCTGCCCTCTGGTGATCAGTGCAACTGGTCGAACGGTCGAATGAACGGTTGGACACTTAGCATATTAGGCTTACTGGTCAAACGTCGAATGAACGGTTGGACACTTAGCATATTAGGCTTTTATTATATGGGATATTGACTATATTCCCTATGTACTTTATCTTTCATTGATTTTTGTTATTACTTGCAGTTTTTGCTTCTGAATCCCTTTCATTCTTTTTCACTCATACCTTCATCCCTCTCCCATCTGGAAATCATTAGTTTGTTCCCTGGATCAATGAGCTTCTTTCTGTTTTGATTGTTCATTTACCTATTTTGTGTTTTAGATTTCACATATAAGTGAAATCCTATGGTATTTCTTGCTCTGTCTGACCTTTATTACTTAGCAGAATTTTCTCTAGGTTCATCTACGTTTTCAAAAATTGGCAAGGTTTTATTCTCTTTTTTTATGGATGAGTAATATACCATTGTATTTACACATATACCACTTCTTCTTTATTCATCATCTACTGATGGACACTGAGAATGCTTCCATACCTTGGCTATTGTAAATAATGCTGCAACGCGTAAAAGTGTGCATACCTCTTTTTAAATTTGTATTTTCAATTTATTTGGATAAATACCCAGAAGCTGAATTGCTAGATCATACGCTACTTCTATTTTTTTTTTTTTGAGGAAACATCATTCTGTTTCCTATAGTGACTACACCAATTTACAATCCCACCAACAGCACATGAGGATTCTTTTTCTTCAAATCTTCTACAGCACTTATTTGTTGATTTATTAATGATAGCCATTCTGAAAGGTGTGTGGTAATATATCATTGTGGTTTTAATTTTCATTTCCCTGGTAATTAGTGATGTTGACTATCTTTTCATGTGTCTGTTGGCCAGTTATATGTCCTCTTGGAGAAATGTCTACTCAGAGCCTCTTCTCATTTTTTTAATTAGGTTTTGTCTTTAAATTCTTTTAAAGGTTTTTAATATAGAAAAGTCCTACAGAGTTACTCTTATAATTTATACACTATTTAACTTTTATACAACTAAAGCCATAATTAATATCATATACATTTTCAGTTTTTTATAAGTTACAGAAAACCAGTGCCACTTCTCAATGGATGATCATTAAACATTAATTGCATTCTACCTCTTGTTTTTATTTCTCATAAGTTTCTTTAAAGCAAATGTATTGAAAATTAAATTCAGAATTTAGTTCCAATGGATGCTAGCTTATTTTATTGTATTAAATATTATAAGTCTTTTGTTTAAAAGAATGACACTACTTTGAATTTGGGATTAGTAATTTTTTAAAAAAATACTTTTTTATTAATTTTAGAGAGGATGGGAGAGGGATAGAGAGATAGAAACATCAATGATGAAAGAGAATCATTGATAGGCTGCCTCCTGCAGGCCCCACACAGGGATCGAACCTACATCCAGGCATGTGCCTTGACAAGGAATCGAACTGTAACTTCCTGGTTCATAGGTCGATGCTCAAACACTAAGCCACATTGATAGGGCAGGGACTACTAATTTTATGCTCCAACATTAGACATAAAAATGTGTCCAAGACAAAAATTGACCCTTTAATTAATAATTTACTGTATATAGGCAATTCAATAATTTTTTTCAAAAAGGATGCCAGAAAATAGCTTTAAAGTTTATATTGTACTTGACTTTAACTTTAAAGTTAATAAAGAGATTTCCTGAGAGTTACATATTATAAAACATTAACCTATTTTTTATAGAGGTGGTGTCCTTGAGTACTGTCAAATCCATGCTGGTGGTTGAAGTAGCCAAAAGGATAGTCAGGCAACCAAATTTCCAATCTTCAAATAGAGGATTCCAGCATTCACTAAGTACTTGGGGGATGTATGGAAAGAGATCCATGTATTTTCTACTATAAGAAGGGCCTCCATGGGATTTTCTGAGTATTCTCATTTACCTACCTATTAGCTCCTAAGAACATTCAGCCACTGTCTAAAAATGTTGAATCAGGATGGACGGTTGAAGAAGAAAGGCAAAGAACTGAGGAATGGGCACCCATGAGAGGTCTTGTAATCATAGATTTCTCAGGGCCTACTGCAGAGACTCCTGATGAGGGGAAATGTGGGTCAGAGAGTTGGGAAAAGCAACAGAGAATGCTTAACATGCCTGGGATCAAATATGTGGATGGTATTTTATTAGACAATATTAACAGCCACTAACTCCTTTAGTCAGACTTAAAAATACTCCTTTCCTTTATAGTACTTTGGTGACCACCCAGTCTTTGGTCCCAGCAGCATTCATGAGGTGGCTAGGAATTACATATCAAAATACAGAAAAAGTAAAACATGGCTTAACCATGCTTTGTTTCCAGTGCTTAGTAGGTATTTTAAGAAATGGAAAATGAGTCACTACCAGGTTAGGTTTCATTCTAATCCTAGGAAATACTATAATCACCAATTAAATAGCTTGGGAACTTAAATATTAAGATAAGCAAACTTTAATAGTTTGTTGTTCATTTTCCATGAGCATATTATCAATAAGCCATTTTTGTTCCTTGATCAGAAAATTTGAATGATTTAAAGTGGTTGAATTTTAATGCATTATAATAATCTATATTACATCTCCAAAAGTCTCAGTGGATGGATCTTTTTCAGATATTTTAGAATGTTTCTTATATCATAGAGTAGGAAAAGGGCCAGAACATCTATTTCTGGTTTTGTCCCATTACTTTCAATATAGTCTAAAAATACTTGTTTGGCCAGAGATATGTGCTATTTTTAATCTATTGATTAAATATTATTTACAATTTCTAACAGCGTTGCTACTGTGAATGTTAGAAAAATATTTTTAAAATATTATGATGTATTGTTGAGTTGAACACTTGAAACCTGTATGGTTTTGTGAAACAATGTCACCCCAATAAATTCAATTTAAAAATATTATCTTATTAGAACTCTCCTGCCAAAAGTATCCTATATTATAAAAAGAAAATGTCACTCTAACAAATATAACTAAGGAGAAAAACAATGAACCATTATAAGCATCTTTTGAGTGCTATTAGATTGCTCAAATGAGGAGAATAGGGAGACCTATAAAGCAGAGCAGGTCAGAGCAGGGGAGGTACAAATTAGAGTCAAGTAAGGCTTAAGTGAAATGAAAGAGCACTTTAAAAGAAATTCCAAATCTAGTTACGTAATATATCATAGGCAGGAAGCCAAGCAGAGAATCAATGAAAACTAGTTATGATCAAGGTGGATTCAAGGATGGAAGAAGATAACAAACAGCAAATGTTTGACATTGGTTTTACTGAAGACATGAGTGACATTTTCACTTCCAAATGTTCTTTAGAAGAAAGGGTCAAAGATATTAGATCAAACACTATCCAATTAATAAGTATTGTTAATCCTGTTAAGTGTAGAAATAACTGAACAAATTATATTTATTGAAAAACCCAAAGTATTTTGAAATAAAGATGAAGTAGCTTAACTGCTATATTTCTTTATCTGTAAAATAAGGGTTGATAATAAGGTTCCTTGAAGAATTGTTGTGAAGATTAAATGCAATGTCATAAAAAATTTCAGAACAGTTCCAAGCATGTTATAAGTGCTTAAATAACATTATTATTTTTGTTATTTAGCAAACCAAAGGAATCTTAAATACGCACACACACACATACAGAATTAGCAAGTTAACAAATGTTGAAACACAGTAAACATAGTAAGACTCACTGATATGTTAATCACAGCCTTTACTCTGCCATCTGTATGACCTTTCTGAAGGCACTTCATTGGGGGGAAGGGGATTTTATTCTATCTATCATAAAATCAGTTAATTGAATTAGATTATCCCTATTGTGTTTCCTAGCACATATGTGAATTTTAGGACCTTATGCATCAGAAATCTTAACATTTTTATAGAGTTGAGATCTATCATATATACATGTTCTTAAGTAATTGTAATATGTATATTTTCCTTATGTGTCTCTTCATAAGATTGTGAATTTCATACATTGTACACACATGAAGGCAAATGCCAATACCCCCCCCCCAAAAAAAATCAGGGAATAACTCTAGAAGGTGGAATTTTTTATGCATCAGAAATCTTAACATTTTTATAGAGTTGAGATCTATCATATATACATGTTCTTAAGTAATTGTAATATGTATATTTTCCTTATGTGTCTCTTCATAAGATTGTGAATTTCATACATTGTACACACATGAAGGCAAATGCCAATACCCCCCCCCCAAAAAAAATCAGGGAATAACTCTAGAAGGTGGAATCTTGAGTTACATTTCTAAAATCCTTTGATAATTAACTATGAGAACATTAAACATGTTCTGTGAGCCAAGTAATTTGACTCTGTTTCCCTTTTTCAAGCAATAAACATAACAGATGATATAGCCCACATTTGGCAATTACTCCTCTGAATACTAGAGAACTTTTGTCTTTCATCAATATATCTTTTTCTACATAATTCAGGCACATGGCAATTTTTGTACTATTTTAAAATTTAGTAAACCCTTTTATCAGGGTTGTTCGTAAACAAAAGTAATTGACTTTGAGTAACTTAAGTTTCCATAGGGATTTCACAGAAATTTTTTTAAAAAATGAACTATAGATCTAGGTAAATGTAGGAATTAAAGCACTCTGGGATCTAGGACAGTGATGGCGAACCTTTTGAGCTCGGCATGTCAGCATTTTGAAAAACCCTAACTTAACTCTGGTGCCATGTCACATATAGAAATTTTTTGATATTTGCAACCATAGTAAAACACAGACTTATATTTTTGATATTTATTTTATATATTTAAATGCCATTTAACAAAGAAAAATCAATCAAAAAAATGAGTTCACGTGTCACCTCTGACACGCGTGTCATAGGTTCGCCATCACTGATCTAGGATCTAGGTATTCTTCAGGGCATTATTGTTGAGATGACTCAGCCAAACCATTTTTGTTCTTTGTCAGTACTACCAGAGTCCAAATAAACAAAATTAAGACCCTACTATTCCTATAATGTGCCCCATACTTCTATTTGTCAGTAGATGGAAAGACATTTGGCAAACTGCTCCAAGAATACCATAAAAATTCATGGAAAAGGTCTCCTGAGGAAAAATGAGACAGGTGATAAAAGTTAGGTATTACCATGTAACTCTAGAGAAGTGTCATAAAAAACAAAGAGAAGTAGAGTTTTGCTTTCAGTTTGTAAAGCTACAATCTAAATTGTAGTCATTAACTTGAAAAATGTGTGTTTATGTTTGTGTGTTTTAAAGTCACTGCTTTATTAGAATTATCCATTTAAATACAATTAACTTACAACTTCTCTTGTGTAAAAGGAAGCATATATGCTTAACAGAAGGATGGACCTGATTTTAATGTGCATTATTTTTATTTGTATTTCTATTATATGATTAAATTTAGATAATTTTTCATATTGCTAAAGAAAAACATATTATCAGTCTCTAACTCTGATTCCAGTAATTTTTCACTCCACACTATAGAATATACATAGAATACCCAAAAAGAAGACTGAAGGGACTCAAAGCATAAGGCAAAGGAAGTAAATTGAGGTTTTAATAATAACATTATCAATATCATAATTATTATTAGTTAGATTTACTCAGTGCATCAATGGGCCAGGTACTGTTCTTAAGTATTTTCATGTATTAAGACATGTAGTCTTTACAACCTTCCTAAAGGTAGTAACAATTCTAGTTTCACAGGTGGACAAATTGTGGCACAAAGGAGTTCTTAAGTAATCTGTATTGTGGACAGGGAGCTACCACAAGGACAGAAAATTGAGAGACAGATGGTTTCCTATAGACAAAGATGGCAGATAGGGTGCATATTGTCTCCCTATTTGTTTAATCTGTAGGCAGAACAAATCATGAAAAACTGGACTAGAGTCAGAGGAAGGAGCAAAAATTGGTGATAAAAATATCAATAACTTAAGGTATGCAGATAACGACTGCTTACAAAAGTGAAAGAAGAGAGCACTAAAGCAGGATTGCATCTTAATATCATGAGGATAAAAATCATGACTAGAGAAGAAATACACAGTTTTAACACAGACAATGAAAATATTAAAATTTTTAAATATTTTGCTTACCTTAGTTCATATAAATTCAAATGAAGACTGCAGCAAGGAGACAGAAGGCAGAAGAAGGCTGATACTCAGAAAGGCAACAATGGAAGAATTAGGGAAGATCACCAAGAGCAAAGATGTGTCATTAGAGACCAAGGCTAAGATCATCCACACGTCATATTCCCAATTACTATGTACAGATGTGACAGTTGACAGTGAAGAAGGCTAATGGGGGTGGGGAGGGGGTGTCATTTGAAATATTGTGTTGGAAAAGAGCGCTACTCATCCCCTGGACTACCAGAACTATGAACAAGTAGGTCCTAGAGCAAATTAAGCCTGAAACATAGTTGGAGGCAAAAATGATGAAACTATAGCTGTCATACTTCTAGGCATATCATGAGGAGGCAGGGTTCTTTGGAAAAGACAATAACACTGGGTAAAATAGAAGACAACAGGAATAGAAGACCAAATATGAGATGGATTGACTATATGAAGTCAGCCATAGGTGTTAGTCTATAGGAGCTGTGTAGGGCTATTGAGGACAGGACTTTGTGGACATTGCTCATTCATAGTGTTGCCTGGAGTTGGAACCAACTTCAATGGCAAGTATCATACTCCAGGTTTCTGGCAAGAACCAGATGGGGTTTAGTTAAAAAGAATTTAATAGCCATAGCCGGTTTGGCTTAGTGGATAGAGTGTCGTCCTGGGGACTGAACGGTCCCAGGTTCAATTTGGGTCAAGGGCACATGCCCAGGTTGTGGGCTCGATCCCCAGTAGGGGCCATGCAGGAGGCAGCTGATCAATGATTCTCTCTCATCATTGATGTTTCTATCTCTCTTCCTTTCCCTTCCTCTCTGAAATCAATAAAAAATATATTTTAAAAAGAATTTAATGAAGGAACGGTTTATGGAGAGATAGTCCAGGTTAGTGAATGGAAGGGGATGAGGAAGTTGGAGCCACTAACATGGCCGGGAACTGGTGTCTTAGGTAGCCTGAAGGAGAAAGGGGAAGAATTCTGTTTCTGCAGACTGGAGCTACAGCATGAGAATTGTACCCATAGAGATGCCACTGAAAGTAATTGAAAGTCCAAGAATGGAGCAAAGATGAACAAATATTTTTAACTGACTCTTCTCTTGTCTCCCTACCTATGTTTTCCATAGGTCAAACTCACCAGAAATCCAAAGGTAACTTATTGTATTTCACATGGGTCAACTTTCTAGGGCATCTAACAGGGCATGGATGGGTAAAGAAAGGATATGGGAAAGTCAGCCTAACATGTACATCTTAGTTACTTGACCTGGATCACAAAGCTGGTGAGTATGGATGCTGCGCTTAAGTTCATGTTCTGAGAAACTATCTGCCATGGTAGCCATTCCCATAAGGACCATTATGACAATTTGCATATAAAAGGATCCCATCAACTCCCACTTTCTGGTAAATGGCCAGCCACAGAAAGCCCTCATCTCTAATATAGAACAATCCTTCCTCATTTGAAATAGTCTCAAACTTGCTTGTTCATACCCTTGAAGCCAAAGACTACCAAGTGTACTTACCTACCAAAGACTACTTCCAAAAATCTCGCTGTAATACAATGCTTGCCAGTAAGAGACTGTCTCCAGATTTCCTTTTATTCTACAGCACTTATTCTATGTTCTAACACTTTTAGGAGCCTGATTGAAATCCAGCAAATAGGTTCACTTGCTGAACGTTTATGAATAAACAGCTTGTGTGTAGCTCCAACTTAGTTTTTTGCCTTTGACAGTTTTTAACTACTATATTATGCTACTTCTTCAGAATAGCACTACTACAGAACTAATAATTAGAAAGAACAAAGAACAGAAATATGCACAGGTACATACTGCCCTTGCCAATGATGGGACTAATTTTAACATCAAAACACACTAAGAATTGTTCAATCTATACTGACAATATAGTAAACAAATAAACAAGCAAATAAATAAATAGAGAAAATAAGGGGATTGGGAAACTCATACATTATAATGCCTCCTATAAAGGACTTAGAAAATCATTATTTTGCAATGAAAAAAGGAAAAGTATATCCAGGCATGAATTATCAATGAATAAAATCTAGGGGATAGGAGTGATTTGATTGGGGAACAAGATATTTACTTGTGTGCAAAGAATATTTCCCCAAATTAGTTGTTAATTAAAAATAAAAAAATTTTAACTATAAAATCGATAAAACACCCCAACAAAATGATCAAAATTGTCATCAGTCAAGGATAAATTGTGTGCCTTGGGATGTGAGAATTCAAAATCACCTTTTAATGTTGAGATTTTAATATCACTTACGTATTATTTCAAACAGAAATACATAACCCAGTTGCATAATCTGAGGGAGTGAACAAATAAAAAATGAGAGCATTAAACTTAAAAAGCGAGAAAAAAAGAACCAGAAATATACATAAACCAGAGGCCCAGTGCACAAAATTCGTGCATGGGTAGAGTCCCTAGCAGCTGCCTGCCACTGGCCGGGGCCTCCCTTCCCCCAGCTGCTGGCTGGGGCCTCCCTTTGCACCCACCTTGGCCTGGCACCGTCCGCTTAAATGCTCCGCCATCCCACCATGGTTCTACTCTCATCAGTGCCCATTGGGGCTGGCAGCACCTCCACTGCCACCCACTACCAGCATTGCATCGCCAACACCCACCATGTTCCACACCACCCCCTGGTGGTGATCGCACATCTAACTCCCAATCAGTCAAACTCCCAACCACGGGGACAATTTCATATTAGCCTTTTATTATATAGGATAACTTTTATTCACTGACTTTTTAAAGGCTTTCACTAATTTCTGAGACTTTCTTATTTACTTGCTTTTAGCCATTTTCAACAGTGCTGCTCAAAAATGTATACTCAAGTGTGGACTAGATTTATAACTCTAATTTTAATTCTTTCAAATACCACTATTCCACATCCAAAAACAAAAAAAAGAGAGAGAGAGAAACTACTCAATACAAGACAAGACATGGGTTTCATTCCGTGTATATGAACATGCATCTTCAAATACAAGGACTTCAAAGTGTAATAATATAGTGGTTTGCATTAATGTAGCACTTTGCTTTCCAAAGAGTTTCACATACTTTATCTCCTAGTATCTGCAAATACATTTTATTAGTAAATTTTTTGATGCAGCATATAAAAACATAAAACCTTTCTATTACCTAATCTTTAAAATATCCATGTTCTGACAGTTATTTGCATATACTCACTGATTAGCCAATGAAAAGGGTAGCGGTCGTACACCAATTACCATGTTTCTCTTTTATTAGTGTAGATATTTTAAATATGAGATTTAAAATAGCCTGTATTTTGTTATTTTGTGGTCAAGAAAAATATCTCATAAATTGTGATAAATGTTCATTGAATAATTATGCCAATCTTTATCTTACATTTTCTTTTACTTTTTTAAAATTAACTCTGAATCGTGAATAAATTTCCAAAGGAAAAGATAGAATGTAGTTTTTTTTCAAGAAGCCTATTATATGTTTAGTATGGTTAAGCAATCCAAGCTTCATATATTAAAAAATAGTAATTAAAATTACTGTTAAGTATTAACATCTGGGACACATTGTGATAAATAAAAATGTTTTGAGAATAACTTCTAAAGATGGCAGAAGCATGAGGTTTCAATCTAAACAATCAACTAGAGACACAAACTAATACAAACTAAAGCAAATTTAGTTGTCTCTAATTTAATATTATATTCCAAACTATAATCTTTACTTAGATATGTAATAAATTCCATTATCTCATAATTCTATTCTTCTAATATTAAAAGTATATATTCTTTTAGGGATTGCTTTATACATTTTGTTAGTCATTGCTTAACTCAAAGACGAGCATTCAATAGATGACACATGTTTGAATGGATTTATTTAAAATATTAAGTCAAAAATTATTAAGTCAAAAATGTGTATCCCTACAATTTTTAAAGAAATTTATTTAATGTTTAGTCTTCATGACATTGTACACCTACTTTGCATAAAAGTAGAGTCAGTACTTTGTTCTAAAATATATATTGAATCCTTATTTTCATACTAGCTTTTAAAATCTGTGTCCTTTGTTACTTTTAAATAAAACAATATTTGCAAGCTTACTTTATAATTTTTCCTCCTGTGTTGCAGGAAGAAACAGTCTTGTTAGTTTAAGAACAGTTTGAGAGGTCCCATTTCTCTTGTAATCTTTAATCTTCTAAAAACATCTCCCTTTAAATGTTTACACATTTTTTTTCCTTTCTTTACCCATGAGTTCTATTTTGCATCTCCTCTTCCATTTCTTTTGCTTATAAATTTTAATTGTAGCCTCCAGTTAGTACCTCTACTCCTCTGCTGAATGGGCTTTTCTAAAAACAACGCCTTCCAAATATATGCCTGCTGATTCCATATAGGAAGGGGGCACTCATTTCTGAAGTGCCAGGTCAGCACTGTGGAGTAGAAGTGCTGAATAACGTGACGTGAAAAATAGTGAACTCTCCCAGATTTCACTCTGTGATTCAATACAGTTGTTATTAAATTGGGAGAAGCAAATCCCCAAGGGCATTTTTTTCTCCACCCGATGAATACATATAAATCAATTCCATAATTTGCTTACCAGAGCAGTGATTAGAGTGTGTAGTATACATTAATTATGTAATTGCCATCTTTTATTTTAATATGTTTATGGTTTATGTGCTTAGTATTTATAAGGTGAAGGTTAGGGGAATTTTTGACTATGTATCTATTAAAAACTTATCTGACTATAGAATATTGCCATCAGGTAAACCTTTGCTGACAGGCATTGATTTGACCATACAGTTGAAATTTAAAACACAAAACAAAATTCATCTTTTAAAGATAGACTTCAGAGACATAAAGATAGACTTCAGAGACATAAATGATGGGTAATGATATCTCTGTTTTGTCAAATATTATGTAATTAAAGAGAAACATGACTGTAGTTAGGACATTGGGTATGTAGGATACTATGTTCAGGATATTGTTGTTTTTCTTGTTTATGTCATTACTTATAATAATAATAAGAAAATCTATATATATAAAAGGCTTAGTGTTCGTCCAGCCAGTAACTATGATGCACCCTGACCACCAGAGGGCAGACACTCAACGCAGGAGTTGCCATGAGGTGCACTGGCCATTTAAAAATAAACGGTACCACGGAACTGGAGCCGACAAACCAACACTTAGCTTCCCCCAAGTGGTCCACAGGCCCCACCACCACCCTGGAGTGACACCCCACCAAATCGCAGCCAACACTGCCAAGACCCCATGCTGCAAAATGTGGCCCACAGCCCAGCACAGCCCAAACACCGTTGCTGTGGGCACCGGGTAATGACATCACGTTTTTGTTGACATTCTAAAGCCAAAATTGTCAACAAAATATGTCTGAAGACCAACTATTGCCACAACATACCTCTGAAGCTGAAAGAAAGTGACGTTCTGATAGAATGTAGTTTTTTTTCAAGAAGCCTATTATATGTTTAGTATGGTTAAGCAATCCAAGCTTCATATATTAAAAAATAGTAATTAAAATTACTGTTAAGTATTAACATCTGGGACACATTGTGATAAATAAAAATGTTTTGAGAATAACTTCTAAAGATGGCAGAAGCATGAGGTTTCAATCTAAACAATCAACTAGAGGCACAAACTAACACAAACTAAAGCAAATTTAGTTGTCTCTAATTTAATATTATATTCCAAACTATAATCTTTACTTAGATATGTAATAAATTCCATTATCTCATAATTCTATTCTTCTAATATTAAAAGTATATATTCTTTTAGGGATTGCTTTATACATTTTGTTAGTCATTGCTTAACTCAAAGACTAGCATTCAATAGATAACACATGTTTGAATGAATTTATTTAAAATATTAAGTCAAAAATTATTAAGTCAAAAATGTGTATCCCTACAATTTTTAAAGAAATTTATTTAATGTTTAGTCTTCATGACATTGTACACCTACTTTGCATAAAAGTAGAGTCAGTACTTTGTTCTAAAATATATATTGAATCCTTATTTTCATACTAGCTTTTAAAATCTGTGTCCTTTGTTACTTTTAAATAAAACAATATTTGCAAGCTTACTTTATAATTTTTCCTCCTGTGTTGCAGGAAGAAACAGTCTTGTTAGTTTAAGAACAGTTTGAGAGGTCCCATTTCTCTTGTAATCTTTAATCTTCTAAAAACATCTCCCTTTAAATGTTTACACATTTTTTTTCCTTTCTTTACCCATGAGTTCTATTTTGCATCTCCTCTTCCATTTCTTTTGCTTATAAATTTTAATTGTAGCCTCCAGTTAGTACCTCTACTCCTCTGCTGAATGGGCTTTTCTAAAAACAACGCCTTCCAAATATATGCCTGCTGATTCCATATAGGAAGGGGGCACTCATTTCCTGAAGTGCCAGGTCAGCACTACGGAGTAGAAGTGCTGAATAACGTGACGTGAAAAATAGTGAACTCTCCCAGATTTCACTCTGTGATTCAATACAGTTGTTATTAAATTGGGAGAAGCAAATCCCCAAGGGCATTTTTTTCTCCACCCGATGAATACATATAAATCAATTCCATAATTTGCTTACCAGAGCAGTGATTAGAGTGTGTAGTATACATTAATTATGTAATTGCCATCTTTTATTTTAATATGTTTATGGTTTATGTGCTTAGTATTTATAAGGTGAAGGTTAGGGGAATTTTTGACTATGTATCTATTAAAAACTTATCTGACTATAGAATATTGCCATCAGGTAAACCTTTGCTGACAGGCATTGATTTGACCATACAGTTGAAATTTAAAACACAAAACAAAATTCATCTTTTAAAGATAGACTTCAGAGACATAAAGATAGACTTCAGAGACATAAATGATGGGTAATGATATCTCTGTTTTGTCAAATATTATGTAATTAAAGAGAAACATGACTGTAGTTAGGACATTGGGTATGTAGGATACTATGTTCAGGATATTGTTGTTTTTCTTGTTTATGTCATTACTTATAATAATAATAAGAAAATCTATATATATAAAAGGCTTAGTGTTCGTCCAGCCAGTAACTATGATGCACCCTGACCACCAGAGGGCAGACACTCAACGCAGGAGTTGCCATGAGGTGCACTGGCCATTTAAAAATAAACGGTACCACGGAACTGGAGCCGACAAACCAACACTTAGCTTCCCCCAAGTGGTCCACAGGCCCCACCACCACCCTGGAGTGACACCCCACCAAATCGCAGCCAACACTGCCAAGACCCCATGCTGCAAAATGTGGCCCACAGCCCAGCACAGCCCAAACACCGTTGCTGTGGGCACCGGGTAATGACATCACGTTTTTGTTGACATTCTAAAGCCAAAATTGTCAACAAAATATGTCTGAAGACCAACTATTGCCACAACATACCTCTGAAGCTGAAAGAAAGTGACGTTCTCGACAGAATATGAATGAAGAACAGTCATCGACAAGTACTACCAATATTGGTAGGAACTGCCTTCATAGCGAAAATGAAGTAAATGAGGATGCAATTATTGAACACAGTTGTGGTGGAATGATTGTTACATGTAAATTTGCCTATCCCTAAATTTCTCCAATGAAAAACCATCTGATGGAAAATTTACTCAATGTTGTAGCAAAGGCAAAGTTTCTCCAAATGATATAAATTTTCCAGAATACCCGGTATATTTTTAAAAAATTAATGATAAACGAAGATTCTGACAGTAAAAATTTCATGGAAAATATTCATTCAATAAATAGTTCTTTTACTTTTGCTTCAGTGGCTGCAAATATCACATCACCATCAGGATATGGGCCATACTGTTTTAGAATACATGGTCGAGTTTATCACCATACTGGAACTTTACATCCTTTACATACTGGAACTTACATCAGGTGGTGTTTCTCAGAAGTTTGCTCAACTTTATAATTTTAGATACAGCCAAAGCGATGAGTAAAAGATTAGCAGTGCTAGAAAACCAAGGTTGCTTAGAAAGACTCATGATCAATATCAACAACCTCATGAATAAAATAACGAATTAACAAAATCATACAAGATACTACAAGAGGTAGAAAAGGAAACCCAATCTGAAGCAGCAGCAAAAGGTTAAAGCTGTAAATACTTCACCACAAAGGAAATTAGTCAAGCACTCTGAAAGTGTTTTTACTCTTAACGTGGTATACAGGAAGATATTAGAATAAGTTTAATCAATTTATCAGTCAGTGTTTTTATCAATGTTGGTTTTATATCATGTTTTTGTTTTATGTCATCTTTTTGTTGTTTTTATATCATGTTTTTGTTGTTTTCATATCATATCTTTGTTGTTGTTATACCATGTTTTTATTGTTTATTAATCAATTTATATATTATTTTCACTTACATTTTACTGATTTTCTTTCATCTATGACACATGTATTATAGAGAGAGGGTGAATAGTGATATTAAAATATTTCTCCTAATTAATTTCTTTTCAACATGCACAAATCCGTGCACTGGGCCACTAGTGTAACTATAATGTTCATTATATACTTATAAAATACCTTACTCATAAGACCAGATAAAGTAGAAAATTAGGTATGACTAGATTTCTATCAGCAAACTTTAATGTGATACTTCCAAAAAATTAAAACAAATTCTTAGATATACCCCCTAAGAAGGACCTAACAAATACAATAAAATAGCAAGTCATTAGGTAAGTTGTAATCTTACTTTAAAATAGACATCTTATTAATAAATTATGAAATTCAAGAAATTGATTAGGAAAAAATCTATAAAAATAAGAGATAAGCTGGTTTTAAAAAAACAAATTCATAACTCAACAAATTACTCAATTAAGTGAACCTGTTTCACTGATCTTCTAAAATATAACCACTAAATGATATATTGCAATAGTTATATATTCTGAAAATATTCTAAAAATGTATGCACATATCTACATATATATGGAATAAAATATATTCCAAAATATATTTCAAAATATATACATTTAATTTTGTTAAAATACTTGAAAAAAAATTTCTGCCTAATATTTGTAAACACTCTAATCAACACTAATCAAAACAACTAAATTATCCTTTTTCTAAAATTGATATTTACTTTTGCTATCAACTATTTAAGTGAATGTTTTCTCTAACTCTGGATTTAAAAATGAAAATGCTATTTTTTATTGTAATTGTATAAAATATATGGAGTTTAAAAGCAGCAGTCAACATAATCCTACTATGAAGGCACAAAGGGAATGTAGCAAACAGCAGTAAAGTTTGCTTTTTGTGTCCATATCTTGAGAGGGATTAACTATAAAATATCGCTACTTAGCATGCTATTAGCTGGCCATTACAACAGCATCTTGACATACTTACATTTTAACATTCTTGCATCCTTTTTAATATATAAACAATGATTTTAAAGAAGTTTAAAGACAATTGTATTCTATTTTTATTCCTTTTTCTTAATACTAGATTTGCCTAATCTGATAGTTTAGAGTTTTACCAAAGCATTTTATTTCCATTCCTGTTCCCTGAATGTGCCCTAGTAATGGAAATTTCAAACAGAGAGATGGGTTTTGATTCAGATTTATCCCCAATTTCTATAAGGAATAACAAGGTTAAGATTTTCACAAATCAGTCTTAGTGTGGCTACCACTGTGCTTTTTCATGAGCACAAATCTATAATAATAAAAGAGTAATATGCTAATTAGACTATATGTCCTTCGGGACGTCCTTCCAGATGTCCTTCCGGATGACCTTCCAGACAAAACCAGGGCTGCGAGGGAAGCCCAGGACCCAGGGGCCTGCCAGTGGTCAGAGGGAAGCCCAAGTGCCAGAGGAAAGCTGGTGCCAGCAGCCAGGGGAAGGAAGGCCTACTTTTGCACGAATTTTATGCTTCGGGCCTCCAGTATTAAATAACAGTTTACACACTACCAAAGGAATCACAGCATTTTGCTTCATTCTTAGTTGCTTGTTTTTAGGATAAGGGAAGAGGGCCTCCAGTATTAAATAACAGTTTACACATTACCAAAGGAATCACAGCATTTTGTTTCATTCTTAGTTGCTTGTTTTTAGGATAAGGGAAGAACTTAGTAAATAATTAATTACAATGTGAAAGTTCCTCCCTCATTTGACAATTTCTTTTGAAAATAAACTGTACTCTTAGGTCCGTCTCTAAATAATTTTCTTAACCTTGACATGTATCTAAGTTGTCTATAATGTGCTAGGGATGCATGATTTAAGCCTAGTTACCAAATACAGTGGGGGCTTGATTTACGAGTGTCCCGACTAACGAGTTTTTTGAGATACCAGCTGTCTCTCGGCTAATTTTTGCATTGAGTTGACAGAGTAATTTGAGTTAAAGAGCTCCTTAACAAGCTCCTTAATGAGCTCGGTCTCAGAATGAATTAAACTCGTAAGTCAAGGCCCCATTGTATATAAAACAAAAGCAAAATATTCTGTTAATTATAGATAACAAAGATTATTAGTGTTTATTATTTACTAATAAATATAACCATATTCACAACAATCTACACATATATATTGAAATATTTAAGGGTAAATCATGATTTGCTTCTAATGCATTCTACTCTCTACCAAAGTCAAAAAATACAAGTGTAATCATTAATCTTTTTCTGAGTGTCAGGAAAGAAAAAAAATCATGCATGCACTCCTACAAATATATAGAACCTAGGGATTTGAATTTTAAATTCTAACTTTATTGCAGGCTTCCTGATAAACTTGGGAAAATTAGTCATTGCATTTTTTTCTACTCAGTTTTCTGATTTTGAAGTGGTTACATCATTTATTTAACATGGAGTTTTAAAACACTGCCAATCGATGATCTTATAAAATTTTTCTCAGTGCTTGAAGAACAGAATGTTTTTTTAAATAAAAGTGTACAGACTTTGGTTTATTATTAACACAGAAATTTACTATATACTCTACCAAACTTTAGTTTCTCTTAAAATCCTCATAACTATCTTTTGACTGGATAGATTTTCACTCCTATTCAGAGTGTGTGTGTGTGTGTGTGTGTGTGCACCTGTGTTTGTTTTTTAGACCCCATATTTTCCTATTCAAGAAATATATGATCAACCAAAGGACTTGTATGCATGCATATGAGCATAACCAATGGATACAGACACCGGGGGGTGAGGGCATGAGTGGGGGGATGGGGGAAAATAGGGGGACAAGGACACATTTGTAATATCTTAATCAATAAAGGGAAAAAAAAGAAATACATGGCCATATGCAAGCATATATTTTTTTGGGGGGAGAGGGAGTTATAAGCTGTCCTTGTAAAAACTCATGAAACAAACATAAACTATTATTTTTGAGCCAGACGCCACAAGGATTAAAAAGCATTATTTTGCCTAGAACCAGCGCAAAAGTGAAATAAATGAAGGAGACTTAGTTTATTTTTAAGTTGGGAGGATCTTTTCATATTAAAAAGCAACCTAGGATGCCTGAAGCACCCTTTGTGAAGAGTAGGTGAGTATTTTTCACAGTATTTATTTTTATGTGAAAGAAAGTTTTAAGAGCATTGACTGTCCATCATCATTAGAAACATTATAGGAAGATCAGAGGACAAGTCCATGATATAGAATATATTTGTATGATTTGATAATTTTGTTAAAAAACTATGTGTGCAGTTTTATATACTTTCTACTTTTAAAAAAATGAAATGTAGTTTGGGAATTTGTCTTTCCTCAATACATTGCCAAATAACATATAGGTTCCTAGGAACCCAAAATAGCAATTATCATTTGACTTTTCTAAGGTTGTGCCTAGGTTAGAAAAGAAGGCTTTTATTCAACACTAGAGGCCTGGTGCATTAATTTGTGCACCAGTGCGGTCCCTCGGCCTGGCCTACGGGATCAGGCCGAAACCAGCTCTCCAACATCCCCCGAGGGGTCCCAGATTGCAAGAGGGTGCAGGCCAGGCCAAGGGATCCCACCAGTGCACAATCGGGGCCAGGGAGACACGCAGGAGATTGGCCAGCTGGGGAGAGACTGTGGGAGAGCTCCAGGGCATGTCTGGCCTGTCTCACTCTGTCCCAGTTGGCCAGACCCCAGCAGCAAGCTAACTCGGGGCCAGGGAGACACGCAGGAGATTGGCCAGCTGGGGAGGGACTGTGGGAGAGCTCCAGGGCATGTCTGGCCTGACTCGCTCTGTCCCAGTTGGCCAGACCCCAGCAGCAAGCTAACCTACCAGTTGGAGCATCTGCCCCCCAGTGGTCAGTGCACGTCATAGCAACTGGTCAGCTGGTTGACTGTCTGCCCCCTGGTGGTCAGTGCACATCATAGCGAGTGGTTGAGCAGCCTTAGCATGTCATTAGTATATTATACTTTGATTGGTTGAACGGATGAATGGATGAACGGACACTTAGCATATTAGGCTTATATTATATAGGGTATTTCAAGAAGAGCACATGGCCTTTAGGGAACAGCATGGTTGAACTGAACCTACTCAATAATAGATTGCATTCCCCTGGTTAATTTATTAGCCAACTGTTTCATTCTTACAGTATAACAGAAAAATTAGGGCTCCATCACTACATATGCAGCATTTTGTACTCTGTATGTTAAGAGGAATATTTCAAATCAAATAAAACCTCAAGAGTTGAAATTAAGGATAACAAACATTCATAACTTGCAAGAAAATTATATATATAAATTCAGTTTTTATTATTTTACTTTATTATTCTCTTTATCATAATAGCCTTTTATTACAAAAATATAAAGTAAATGGAGAAAAATCAAAGCAAGATCTTGGATTGGCTTAACACCAGTACAAAAACATGAACTACAGTATTTGAAGCAGACCAGTAAATGTACCTGCCTGCAATAAATCTATTGTGAATTCCAATAATAATTATAATTTGAATGAAGACAAACAGTTTCTGGGTATCCTGCATAGAGAATAGTAACATGTCAGACATTACTCTTGACTTTCATGTACACAGTGCTCACATACCACTCCAGTCGCTCTAACAAAGTGTACTCACCCCCACAAAACATGAACATACTTCCATACACATGTAGTGGGCAGCAGACCAACCTTGGTAAACTATGGACATGTTTTACCAACAAAAATTTGAAACAACTCATAGATACAGAAAACACACTATTGGTAACCAGAAGGGAGGGGAGTTGGGAGACTGAGTGAAAGAGGTAAAAGGATTAAGTACAAATTGGTAGTTACAACACAGTCATGGGGATGTAAGGCACAGCATAAGGAATATAGTCCATAATATTGCGATAACTATGTATGGTGCCAGATGAGTACTGGCAATATTGGGGTGGGGAGAACACTTTGTAAGATATATGATTGTCTAACCTATAGTGAACACCTGAAACAAGTGCAAAATGATATTAAATGTAAACTGTAATTGAAAAAATTTAACTAAAAATACTGGAAACTAGGAATTGAATGAGCTACAGCTCTAGCTAGACACATTAATACCATGCTCTCTAGTAGCTACTCATTGACCGAAATTTGGGGGTCCCTTCCAAAGTGTAGTCTACCAATTACATTAAAAGTCTTTTTAAAAGTTAATTATTTTAACAAATGGCTCATCTCACTTACATGTTTTACAATCTCATTCTTCTAGAGAAGCCTTACCTTCAAATTTTGAGGTCAATTTTGCTATTACCTAACTCACTGACTTTATTACCCTCACTTTATGTTGTAAATAAAATCTTAATGATGGTCGCCTGATATATCACATCACATTTGGCTATGAAATTTTTTTAATGAATTGATTTTAGGGGCACAGCTCATCCAGTTAACTCTTTCCCAGCATATTCTTAACTGTATTTCACAAACATCTACTTCTATCCAAGTATTTTAAGCCCTATGGCTTTAGTACACATTTTGCTCACTCTCAGTTTGAATGACATTCTCCTTGGCCCCACTCACTTTTCTAGAGATTGAGGCCAGTTTAAACTCCAGGATCTTCATAGGTCTCAGCTCCTGAAATTCCATACAATGGAGATGGAGCCGCATGCCCTGTATTCAAATATTAACCTCACAACCAGTAAGTAACTTACAGAAACCAATGTGCAAACCAATGAACTGGGGATAACTGAGCATTCCTCAGAGGGTCTCTATAAGCATTAATTATGATGAAGACATTGATGATAAGAATGTATAATTAGGCTATTTTTTTAATATGCTTTTATTGATTTCAGAGAGAAAGGGAGAGGGAGAGAGATAGAAACATCAATGATAATGATTAACTGGCTGCCTCCTGCACACCCCCTACTGGGGATCGAGCCTGCAACCAGGGCATGTGCCCTGACCAGGAATTAAACCATGATCTCCTGGTTCATAGGTTGATGCTCAATCACTTACCACACAGGCTAGGCATAATCAGGCTATTTTTATCATATGAGCTGTTAATGTCAGATCCCCATCAGAATAAAAGACACTAAGTTTCTCAATTCTTAGCTGTCATTTGAGCTCTGAGAAAATTGAACCATATGTTTTAGTTTTTATTTTGCAATTCCAGGAAATTCTAGTTTGTCTTTACATTTCCATGCTTTTTCTTTTTTTCTTTTGCATCTGCTTTTACAGGTAGACTTACAGTAATTTTTGTGTCACTAAAGATGAATCTCAATATCTCCAATGACTTTTTCTTCCATTTGAAAGTATATTTTCAGTGTACCTTGGGTGAAAAAATTATTTTAGCAAATTATTGGTGTTAAAAGGCATGTTTGAATTTTAAATCTGTAAAAACAATGTTTAAAAGTACCAAAAATTGGGCTTTGCTTTTTTAATTCCCATGCTATCTATACTGGTCCATTATGTTGGAGTTATTTTTTATAACTTATGTCCTCAAAACTAAATTCCTAATAACCCTAGCTATTCCTAATGCACAGTGCTGACATTCATCTGAAGAATCCTTCAGGACTCCTAGAGCTGCATGGAGATGGGCCTTCTCTTTGCAAGAGGAGGAGAGGAATGACAAGGTACAAGGCAATACGGAACCCCAAAGAGCAACACACAAGGAGCAACTGGAAAAGAACTGTTGGTTATAGTTTAAGTGGAAAGGGGACCAGGGGGTCACATTTGGTTTGCCAGTGAGGAGGTTTGAATTCAAAACTTGTAGAAAGTTCTGAAAATTATCTCCTTTTATATGCAAGAGAGCCAAGAGCCTGAGGTCTAGGTATAAGTGTATACATACATAATTGAGAGTTTAATCATCAGGAGCTTAGGTCTGTTTAAGATAAATACCTAAATCTATAGAGGAATCACAGGCTCAAACTGAAGTAAATGATACTGTCATGGGACATTATAATGTTGTAGTCCTGAATAGTTTTAAAACTCAAAATGTAAAGAGGACAGGGACACGGAATTGAAAGAGCTCTAACAAACTAACTAGAAGGCAATACTATTCCATTTCATTGATGAGGAAAATTAATCTTAGACTGTATGAAGGATTCACTTAAAATTAGTAATTTAAAGGCAGAGTTTCAATTACGTAACCGAGTTCTCCTAAGCCAGCGGTTCTCAACCTGTGGGTCGCAACCCCTTTGGCGGTCGAACGACTCTTTCACAGGGGTCGCCTAAGACCATCCTGCATATCAGATATTTATATTATGATTCATAACAGTAGCAACATTACAGTTATGAAGTAACAATGAAAATAATTTTATGGTTGGGTCACAATATGAGGAACTGTATTTAAAAGGCCAGAAGGTTGAGAACCACTGTTAAGCCTTAATTCATATGAAAATAAAATATTCTCTAACTCCTGCATTCTAGTTGGAACAACGCTCTGGTGCCCATCCATCCAAAACTAAAGGATCAAAAGTTAATGTTACTCTATTCCTTTAGTTTTAGAGTTCTTAACAGAGAAGTTCTCTTAACAGCATTAGTAGCACATTTATCATTACAGAGTCTTCTTAGTGTGTAACTTATCTAACTTTTGTTTCCACTTAAAACCATTCATCTAGTTGTATCCTCTGTGAAAAAAGAGAAAGGCTCATAATTCTTTCTTCACAATAAAGCAGCAGTTAAAAGGCAATTTTAATTTTAAATAAAATTCTATTTTTACATTATATATTTTAAAAAACAACTTCTAATTTTCATTATTCAATCACATCAGTATTCTAAACTCTTTCAGCAGTTCCATGATATTTTCCTTCCTTTCAAATATGGAATCAAAAAATATACATAGTACTTCACTATTTTAAAACAGGAGAATAATTTATTTTATATATAAACTCTATAATTTTTTCTTAATATTATCTAAGTATTTCTATATCCTGTTTTAGTTTAAAGACAAGCTACTAGGTAAAGTTAAATGATACAATTAAAAATTTAAATAGAAAATACAAAATGTGACTCCACTAGTTATGTCATGATTTAGGGGTTGTTTAGATATTTGTGCAAGCAATGAATTACTTGAAAATTTCTGATGACTCTGTGATATCAATCCATTTTTACAAAATCTCATTTTAAAACCTTTTTCTAAAATCAAGAGTAAATGATCTGCTACTTCCCCCCTCCCACCTTTCTCCTTTTCTATTTCTTCTTCTCTATCATCAACATTTTATCTCAAAATTGTCATGGGTTTATAATCTTACTAAACACTCTCAGAAAATAAAATTTTATCTTATTTTAGACCAGAGGATATAGAAACATTTAGTACAACACAATAATTTTATTAGTAAACTAAATCTCTAGATTATCTACTAATGGGGCATTTTTAATGATTTTTATAGTACTCCATTACACACTGCTATGATATAAACAGATACATTAAAGTAAAAATATGGAGATAGATTTTAGATTTGTAGTTTTTTTTCTTTGTTGTAAAACTTTAGCATATTTTTATGAAGTAGAAGGCAAAATTTGGAGAAATATAATGTGGCATCTGAAATATACTAAATTACTAATCTCCTGTTGACCAATGTATTCTATATTCTCTGGAGTAAAGTCAAAGTTTGAATTTTTTCCTTAAGAAAGACAATAAGGCCCAGGCGCTGTGCCTCAGTAGTTGAGCGTCAACCGATGGACCAAAAGGTTACAGGTTCGATTCCAGGTCTGGGTACGTGCCTGGGTTGCTGGCTCAGTCCCCGGGGGAGGGCATGCAGGAGGCAGCCAGTCCAGGATGCAGCTGATCAATGTTGATGTTTCTCAGTTTCTCTCTCATCAATACTTCTATCTCTCTCCCTCTATTTTCCTCTCTCTCTAAAAATAAATAAGTATGTATTAAAATAAAGAAAGACAGTAAGTGAAAGGTAGCCAAAGAGAAATCTGTTATCACACTTCCCTTCCTTTTTAAAAAACTCAGAGAGAAAAGGTCTCTTCACCCAAAGTGTGTATTCCTTTGCGACTGCATAGCCCTCTCTCCACAAGTACATAAGCTTGTGGGAAGTTTGGAAGAGGGTCCAGCACAGACTGTGATTCTGCCAACAGCTTAGAGCTGAGAATTGGGAGAGAGAGAGAGAGAGAGAGAGAGAGAGAGAGATGACACTCCTTTGGGCCCAAGGGCTGCTGCTTTTTCTCTGGACTTAGAAACCTAACATATTTCTGACCTTGAAGGGGCAACTTATGTATCACATCATTGTGTGTTCTCAGGGGGAAAAAGTATGAATTTAATTATATCCTTGTCAAGAGGTAATTCCATCTCAAAAATTAACTTTCAGTGCTTTGGAGTTATTGCACATTAAAAAATATTGTCACACAGAAAACATGGGTGGCCTGTCACAAACATTATGAAACTATTGACTTTACATAGTTTCATCTGCACAACTATTGATTTTTTTCTGTCTTTATTTTGACATTTCATATGATTTCATCTAAGATTCATCACTGTGGAAATGTCAAGTTTAAGGGTGTGCTTTTATTGTTTGGAGAGAGCAATCTTAGAAATGGTTTACTACTTATCTATTTGAGGCAGTAGGCTGGATTCATCAATGTTGAAATGATTCAGCATGAAGTTATCACCCTTATTTTGCCAGAGGTTTTCAGATTGCTCTTTTTCCCTCCTGAGAAATGAATTGGGTTGTCACATTGGATTTTAGATGTCAATAATTTCTTAACTGGGCTTTAAGATACTAAATGAATACCTTTAATTTGAGGACTTCCTTGGGTATGATCAACACAATTG
Organism: Myotis brandtii; assembly: GCF_000412655.1. Lineage (NCBI taxonomy): Eukaryota > Metazoa > Chordata > Mammalia > Chiroptera > Vespertilionidae > Myotis > Myotis brandtii. Next base: position 843,110 of record NW_005370411.1, read on the forward strand.
TTAATTCAGTATCGTTTCTGTAGGGAAGGCGATAGAGCACTAATACATTTCCAAATACCAATTATGTTAGGACACAGTAAGAAGTCAACATTTTAATGAAATTTTATCATATAAATGTTTTTTTCTTGTCCAAATTTTTAAACTAGATTGTTCATGTTGTTTTCCCTCAACCTCATGAGATATAAATGGAGTTTTAAAGACCTTGCATGGAGTCTGTGACCAAAATATGTGAAAATATGTGTCTCTCTTTTGCGTGGCAAACTTTTATAAAAATGACATTTGCAGTGTGTTAAGAAATAAACCAAGGACTTCAACTGAGCAGTGAATAATATATGTGTAAGTAGATTGACTTTTGTTAGTATAAAAATGGAAAGAAGAATCAACAAATTACTTGTGTTACTATAGACTAGTTTCAAACCGGTCAACATCATGTAAAAATCAAATATCCAGGCAGAACCAGCTACTTAATTTGAAAGAGTCAGTGCAAAATGAAAATGTGGAGCCTTCTGTTCAAAATTATTAAGAATTTCAACAACAGCACACATTAAACTAAGTGTGAGACCCTTCTAAGTACTGGAGTGACTGACCAGGTTTGCATGCCCATGAGGCCAGCCTTGTTTCCAGGTCCTGTCCATGAAAATTTAACTTTCTAATTCCATTTGCTAATGAAGAATTCAGTCTCTTTACACTGCACTTTCCCTTTCTAAAGAAAGTAACCTCAAACAGATAATCTGTATATACACTGAAATACCATTAGCTAACTGAAAATTTTTTAAAAAAGTGAAAGTATGCAAAATCTCATTTTGCTTGACTATTTTTTAAGGTCTCTGAATTAGAGAAATGTTTTAAATGTTATACTTCTAACAAAAGTAAAATTAAATAAAACAAAAGTACATTGCACTTAATCATTTTTATGCTAACATTTCCTGTTTATGGAAGGCGAATCCAAGAGCTTCAAGTGTCTCTCCTCTGTAAACAAATTTACAGAGAAATGCAGTGTTAATGAAAATGGCAGTCCACACAAGGTGACCTTTAAAAATTGCCCACTATTCTCAAAATGACACTGCTTTCCACAGCAAATAAGAAACTATGATCTGAGTTTCATGTTCTCAGCCACTTGCTACCAAAGCAGTAATAACTGATTTGAAAGAAAAGCATTACAATAGGACTATATCATATTTATTAATGAAATATTTTGTATTGGCCAGAAAGAAATGTTAATAAATGAGATCTGATGCTATAAAATAATTGGGAGATTTATTCCATATGATTCTCATATTATGAGTGTTTGCAATGATTTAAAAGCAGTCATTGTACTAAAATGCAATTACATTTTTAGTGACATGTTTTTTTCTTTTAATTGAATTTAAAAACTAAGGTTTTTTTAAATCTTTAATGTTTTAATTATGGTATTTGATTCAGTGGAGAACAATTCTCCTAATGAGAGCTGACTGACATAATGACATTGCTCAGTGTATTGTTTAATCAGATTTTCTTTCAATTGCAGCATTTACAACTTTCTTTTACATATTCAAAGCAGGTGATGTTATACTAGCATGTGTATTAATGTTAATTGATGTTATTCAGGTGGTTGGTAAAGAAAATTAGACCCCTCAGGGTATCATCTTCCCTTGTAGTTAAAAAAATAAAAAGCTTTCAAAATCAGTGCATATAAATTTGAACAAAATACTCTACTCCACATGCACTATAGATTTTCTAAGCATTTGATCATGAATGTCTCTGACAAGATATACTTCTCATAAAAAGAGTTCAAATAATGAAATGGGTTTATAAAACATTGTACATAACTGCAGAAACGTAATTTTGACTATAAAAGTATAAGGAAAACATTTTGATAAGTTTGTTAATTTTATTGATAAAAGTTTTATTCTGACAACAGAAAATACAAGGTAGGAAAAAGGTACATGCATGTATGAAATGAAAAATAATTAAATATGTAGGTTAAAACACTTAAAAAACTGATGTGGGTTACATCTATAATAATAAAAGCATAATATGCAAATCGACCGAATGGCCGTCGGGACCACCTTCCGGATGAAGCCACGGCTGTCAGGGATCAAGGGAGGGATCGAGTCAGCCGCTACAGCTGCGAATGCCTACTCATGCACGAATTTTGTGCATTGGGCCTCTGGTTTAAAATAAAGTGTATATACTTGAGAATGAGGGATGGAGGAATGTCAAGAATAAAAAACGCATTGGTTTAGTGTGTCAAATGGTCATGTTTATATACCAAGGTCTGTTTCTAAATCATGAGACTTTATTTTAAAAATATGTCCATGGAACTTGTGATCTATTTAAAATCTTTTGTACTCTGTGGAAAACTCTAGAAATCTGTCATCCAAGGCAAGTATTTAATTCTATATTCAAATCCACACATAAAAAAATACTTTAAGAAGAAATATAATAAAACTGCAAAATGTAAATGGTATCTATTGACTTTAAGCAGAATAAAATTGTAAATAAAAGAAAATATTTTCTTTCTCCAATGGTATCATAGGGAGGAAGACATACAGTTTCAAAGCACTAGAGAAAATACAGAGAGCAGTCTTTTAACTGAAATGTTCAAAGCCGAATGGAAGTGAGAAAGTGTAGCAACTGAAAAATAACTTGCTGTCTGCTAATCTAAGAATTATGATTTTTATTCTGTCATACCTAACTGAAATTTTAAGCTTTCAGGAATCTCCTATTTCCTCAACTCTGCTAATTAAAAATTTTAGTGTATGTTGCTTTAAGTTGCAAAGCATTGTCCATTACTACAGAATAATTCAAGAGATAGGGTTGACTGAATTATAAGAGATTCAAGCAGTTTGATACAAAGGTGTATAAAATATGTGTGTGTTGCCTGTACCTTATACTGTATGAGAAAGACTGTTCCTGCTCTGAGCTGAAAATGAAATACTGGAAGTTGTCTTACCCAAGAGCCACTATATTGAGAATAATTTGTCACTCTTAGAGAATGCCAGATGGCACAATAGACATATTGTAATCTGAAAATATTCCCATAAAATTTCCTTCAGTTATAACTGTGTCCAATGACTGAGTTTTACTTACTGTACAAACAGGAAAAGGCAACTGCTGCTACTAGCTTTTACAGAATTGTATACAATATTTAGAATACTCTGTCTTTGATGCTGTAAGTCAGCTCCTCTTTTTATCTTATTTTCAGCCTATCACATTAAATAATATAACTTTCATTTTTATCCTGAATAAATATTTCTACCTAGCTCAGTAGTGACCATCAAGGGGGAAAAATTAATCAGGAAAACAATCTAAGATGTGAAAATTACTCCATCTGCAGAGATTTAACTGCCCATTTCTGAGGGAAAGTAAATTAAGAATACTCCCTTAGAAACTACTTAGAACTTAAGAAGCATAAACTTTTATAATTCAAGTACTATGCTCTTTAAAGACGTTTCAGTTTTTTAGTCTTTAGTCAAGCAATTGGAAGCACACAGATCATGAAACAGAAAAACCTTTTCCACAGTAAATGACAAAATAATTTTAAACAAACTATTGAACTGCTGTAATTGTGGTAGAAAAGTACTGGAAATCTGATGAGATTTCTAAGAAATATGATTTGCCTCGTTGCAGATCCTCTAAAATTAAATAAGAGAAATGTCTTAATTTGCATAAAAATGGCCTGCCCAAGCCACTAGTGCTCCTTAGCACAATGTTGTGTACCAGAGTTTTATGAATTCAAACAAGGACTTACACCAATACTTTACCTATTAAGTAGCTTCTCAGTGGCAGGTGGAGAGTTCAGTCTTCCAAATACTGCGAATAACACTCTTGCCCTGGAGGCTATCCTGACTTTTGTTTTATCAGGAAGGGTGAGCCAGGATCGCTGCTTCTTGTCACATTTAAATTCAGCTACATTTTTTTAATAAACCAGGAAAGTTTACTGTTAAAAGTAATAAGCAGTAGATTACATTATAAAATATAAAAGTACTTTTAATGCAACCAATCCTCATCTACTTTATATATTTACTAACTGTAAGTTTGTATAGTAAGTTGTCTTAAGTGCAATTATTTTCCTTTTGTTTTGTGAATATCAAAATACATATGAATTACTTTAAAATTTACATGCAATATGCCTTAGTATAAACAGAGAAGGAAGGAAATGATGAGTAAGAGGATTCCCAAGTTTATTTTTAAAAATATTTACTTATTAGTTCTTTTAATAACAGCGAGTTCATTACATGCTAACATAAATAGCATCCTTATAAAAACCTAAAGACATTCTCCAAAACAAAATAATATTTAGTGAGAAGAGGAGTCTTGGTTTATATTTTACTAATTGATATTTTTATTGAAATGATTGTAGATTCAAATGCAGTTTAAAGAATAACATAGAGAGACCCTGTATATTTCTTATATATTTTGTCCAGTTTCCTATTCAATGGAAACATTGTACACAACTATAGTATAATATCAGTGTGATACAAAGGTGATACTAAGGCATGAACATTGATATAACCCAGTAATTTTATAATTTTACTCAGCTTTCCTCATTTTTAATTGTCCTCTTTGGGGAGTGTATGTGTGTATGTAAGTTATATAAAATTTTATCACCTATATAGGTTTATGTATCTATGACTTTATTTATTTGTTTTGTTTGTTTGTTGCTTTTTGTTTTATATCCCAAATACAAGTGAAATCATTTGTTTTTTGTCCTTTTTCATCTGACTTATTTTACTTAGTAAAATCTCTCAAAATCCATCCATGTTGCTAATGGCAATATTTCACCTTTTTTATGGCTGAGCAGTCTTCCATTGTGTATATGTACCACTTCTTTGTTCAATCATCCATCAAAATCAAATATCACTAAAACAACAAGGATCCCTTATGTTGCCCTCCACATCCCCTTTTCTTAGACAAATATTAATTTCTCTTCCATTTCTAAAGTTGTGTTATGAAAAAATATATAAATGAAAAAAATTTAAATGTATATTGTATAAATGGAATCATACAGTACATAACCTCATGAGACTGGCTTTATCATTCAGTATAATTCACCCCGGAGAGCCATCCAAGTTGTATCAATACTGTCTTCCTTTATATTACTGAGTAGTGTTACCTGGTATATGTATCTCAGTTTGTTTAACCATTCATCTGTTGAAGAGTATCTTGGATGATTCCATTTTTGAGCTATTACACATAAACTGCAAAGTACAGTCTTGTATAGGTTTTTGTGGGAACGTAATTTTTCATTTCTCTGGGATAAATACCCAGAGTGAAGTTGTGGGATCCTATGGTAATTGCATATGTAGGTGTATTAGAAACTGCCAAATTGAATTTTAGAGCGCCTGGGCCATTTTACTTTCTTGCAAACAAAACATGAGTGATCCAGTCTCTCGGCATCTTTGATGTCATCATTGTTTTTTATTTTAACCATTGCATTAGGTGTGCAGCTATAGATCATTGTAGTTTAAATGTGTATTCTCCTATCAGCTAATAATGCTGAACACTGTTTCATGTGCCTATTTACCGTCTGTATGTCCTCTTTAGTGAAATGTCTTTTGATATCCTTTTCCCGTTTTCTAATTTGATTTTTTTACTGTTCGGCTTTGAAAGTTCTTTATATATTCTAAATACTACTCCTTTGGCAGATATGTAGTTTGCAAATATTTTCTCCAAATCTGTAGCTTGTCTTTTCATCCACATGACATGGGGTTTCACAGAGTAAATGGTTTTAATTTGTTTGAGATCTAACCTATGAATTTTCATTTTCTGGATCATACTGTGGTGTCAAGTCTGAGAATTCAATGCTGAGTCCTCGATCCTAAATATGTGCTCCTATGCTGTTTTTCCTAAACGTTTTGTTTTACATTTTAGTGAATTTACATATAGATTGTCTGTAATTCACTTTGAGTTGCTATTAGGTTTATTTTTTTGCCTTTGGATGTCCACTTGTTCCACTGCCCTTTATTCTAAAGGATATATACTTCCTCCATCGAATTGCTTTAGAACCTTTGTTAAAAAATAACTTGATCATATTTAGATGGTTCTATTTTTGGATTCCCCATTCTGTTGTACAGATTTATATATCTATATTTTCTCTAATATCATACACTATCTTAATTACTACAGCTACACAGAGTAAGCCTTACTATCAGGTAGAATGTTTTTATATTCTACTTCGTCAAGATAGTTTTAGCTATTCTAGGGTCAGTAACTTTCCATATGAATACTTGAAAAAGATTAATTTAGGGAGAATTTACATTTTTGCCATGTTGAGTCTTCTTGTCCATGAACAAAGTATGTCTCTCCATTTATTTTTATTTGATTTGATTTGTTTTTTCAACATTCTATAATTGTTAACATGCAGATCTTGTACATTGTTAAATGTATATGTTACTATTTTATTTGGGACAATTATAAATGATATTCAGTTTTTTGTTTTTTTCACATTTATTGTTAGTATATAATAGATATGTAATTGATTTTTATGTGTTGATGTTGTAACCTGCAATCTTGATGGGATGTAATTTTTCAAGGTTTTCTCTGAGGACAATCACGTCATCTGTAACCAGAAATAGTTTTATTTATTTATTTCCACTCTATATGCATTTTATCTCTTTTTGTTATCTTATTCCAGTGGCAAGAATGCCCACTACTATGTTGAATAAGAGTGGTTGTAGTAGACATTCTTGCTTTGTTTCTGACCTTAGGTGAAAACATTGTTTTTCACCATTAAGTTACAGTTTTCATATATGATTTTCATTATTTAGAGGTAAATACCCTCTATTTCTATCTTGCTGAGTGTTTTTATCATGAGTGGGTATTGGATTTGATAAATGCTTTTTTATTTTATTGATTGCAAAATTTTTATTCTTTTTTAAAAATATTTTTATTAAAAAATTGGTCCTTTTTTTCTAAGCTGTTGAATTTATAATTTTATGTTTTTTCTTTGAAGAACCAGATGCTTGCTTCACTGTTTTTTCCTATTGTTTTTCTGTTTTCAATTTAATTGATTTTCTGCTTTATCTTTCAATTTTCTTCTTATTGCTTTGTGTTTATTTTGCTTCTTTTTAAATTTTATATATTTTATGTTGCTCTTCTTTTGTAGTTTCTTTTTGTAAAATATGTCTTTGTTTATTTCAAAAAGAGGAAAGGAGAGGGAGAGAGAGAGATACATCAATGATGAGAATCACCGATTGGCCACCTCATGCACGTCCCCTACTGGGGATCAAGCCAGATACCCAGCATGTGCCCTGACCAGGAATCCAACTATGCCCTCTCAGTTCTTAGGTTGACACTCAACCACTGAGCCACACCTGCCAGGCTTTTGTAGTTTCTTGACATTGAAACTTAAAAGTATTTCTTTTGAAACCTTTGCTCACTTATAACTATTTTAGTGCTATGAACTTCCCTCTAATCACTGCTTTAGGAGCATCCCAAATATATTGACATTTTGTGTTTTTGTTTCCATTTGGCTCTGTGTATATTTAATTTTCTTTGAGACTTTCTCTTTTACCCATAGATTATTTAGAAGGGTGTTGTTTAATTTCCATGTAATTTTTTTTTATTTTATTGATTTCTTGTTTGATTTCAATATAGTTAGAGAACACACTCTATATGATTTCAGTTCTTTTAAATTTATAGGGGTCTATTTTATGGCCCATGGTAATGGTTTGTCTCTCTGAATGATCTATGGAATGTATTAGTCAACTTGAATTGCTCTAAAAAAAATACCATAGACTGAGTGGCTTAAACAGCACACATGTATTTCTCACAGTTCCAGAAGCTAGGAAGTCTAAAATCAATGTGCCAGCAGATTCAATTATTAGTCGAGGTCCTTTTCCTGTCTAGTAGATTACTGCCTTCTCACTGTTTCTGAGAGAGAGAGAGAGAGAGAGAAAGAGAAAGAGAGAGAGAACTCTGATCTTTTCTTATAAGGATACTAATCACATCATGAGGACATCAGCCTCATGACAGCATCTACACCTAACTATCTCCCCAAACCCTATCCCAAATATCATCACATTGACAGTTAGGCCTTCAATATATGAATTTCAGGGAAAGACTTCAGTCCTCAGCAGAGTGCTTGAAAAAAGAGTAACCTGCTGTTGTTGATGCAGTTCTATGTATCTCTAAGTTTTGTGTTTAATCATTAACATATATGAAGGAAAATGGAAGAACTAAGAAATGTGTCTTACATTTTATCCTTATTGGACTTACATCCTATATTTAATATAGGATTATATATGCCTATATAAATTATTTTATTCTAACAGATGTCAGACAGGCTACTGCATTCTTTCTTTGGGGGAGGTGGCGGTAATTTTTTTCTTCTGTTTATTCTTTCAAAGTACTTACAAAAGCTTTATTTTAATATTTATTATGAAAGAAAGCGATCCAGGAATTATAATTCTATTTTTTCTTGTTTAAGAGAGCTCAGTGTCTCATATATCTCCTACCACATGATCTACATGGAATAATAATCATTTATGGTCAGGGAAATTAATGCACAAAGGATAATCACATTCCTCATTGTCACATAGTCAAGAGGCATAAGGATAATCATATTCCTCACTGTCACATAGTCAAGAGGACATATTTAACTCAGGTCCAGGAAATAGGTTTATATTTATTTTGCCTGGATTATCTAGGATACAACTAAGTTTAACAGTTACTGTAATAGGACCCTATCATTATAGGAAGAAAGAAGTAGTCAAAATAGACATCTAACAAGATTTCTCATTACACAATATTCTTTCCTTATCTTATGTAATACTTTTAAAATGCCAGAATATCTCAACACTTAAAAAACGTTTGTAAAACACGAACAGAGTGACCCATATTATGGATGTTTTAAATTGAAGATTGATGGATGCTACTGGCATTGCAGAGGATGAAATAGGCAAATTGTAATGCTCTACTTTTACCTACAGGTGATGTACCTCATCCCTGACTTATTATAAAGCAAATTTGCAATTTATTCAAAGTCACTGCTCATTTCAAAGGAAGATTTTTAAATAGTAAATGTGTCCAAAGATCTACATGACCTTACACTCATTATTTTTAGGAGTGCTAAACTTTAATTGGGCTGACCCATTTATTAAGACATTCTGTTTCTCTTCTTAATCATTCTCATTTTTACCTTTCCCCCCATTACACTAAGCTAAAAGAATAAAAAGAAATTAAGTGAATTCTACTTTTGCTATGTCAGAGTTTATCCGGAAGATATTTCCAAGGAATACAACCCAAAGGATATATAACAAAACAGCATTTATTGCCACAGACACATTGTTGGTATTTGTCAACATTTGTGCTATAAATCTTTTCCATCTATGTTCGTAGAAAGGAGTGAAGTTAACTTTCAGGAATGCTCCATATTTACTACTCTTGAACTGTAATTGGGAAAAGGAGTCTGTCAGCCATTAAAGCTATACCAGTTTCACTCAAATAAGCATGAGAAGCACAACATTCAAAAAAGTGAGTTTTGCCCTAGCTGGTTTGGCTCAGTGGATAGAGTGTCAGCCTGAGGACTGAAGGGTCCCAGGTTCGATTCCAGTCGAGGGCACATGCCCAGGTTTCGGGCTCGATCCCCAGTAGGGGGCGTGCAGGAGGAAGCCGATCAATGATTCTCATCATTGATGTTTCTATCTCTCTCTTCCTCTCCCTTCCTCTCTGAAATCAATAAAAAAACATATTTTTTTTAAAAAGTGAATTTTATTAAAATAAAATGGATAAGCTTAATTAATAAACATACATTATGTCACAGTTTATACCATGAGAATTTATCTAATCACTCTTACAGGGTTTGGTTCCTTATGTCTGAATATAGAGGAATGGTTTTATGTTGGCCATGCAAAATTTAAGATATCTCAGATGGATGGATATATGAGTTTGGAGCTCAGTGGAGACACCAGAACCATGATAGTGTGATGAAATCTCAGATAATAGTTGTGGGTTATTTTTTACCTCATAAACAAATAAAGTCTAATAGTATTTCAAAGCCTATCCCCTCGGACACTCTGTCACAAATCTGATATTTGTGATGAACTGCTTAGCACCTATGGTGTTTCTGAAATGCTTACCCTAACCTCTCTCTGAATATCTACCAGGATCATATGACTGGATTTTTGTTTAATTTGTATTGTGTGCCTGTACAGCCCTTACCTTAGCACCAGCCTTCTTGGCTGTGACCTTGCCCTGAGGACACTATACTTCCATTTCAATTCAAGTGAATCATTCTCTAAATCTCAGAAATTAATAAGCTGCCAACCCCATTATAGCTGTTTTCATGTACAGTGGGGCCTTGACTTACGAGTGTCCCGACTAACGAGTTTTTTGAGATACCAGCTGTCTCTTGGCCGATTTTTTGCATTGAGTTGATAGAGTAATTTGAGTTAACGAGCTCCTTAAGGAGCTCCTTAACGAGCTCAGTCTCAGAACGAATTAAACTCATAAATCAAGGCCCCACTGTATCACCACAACCTAGGAACTCTAGAAGCCTTGCAAACACACAACAAATACCTGATATTTTTGTCACTTACCCAAGTTGTAACTTTATCATACTGCTTTCGTGTGGGGGGAGCTGGCAAGGCCATGGCATACTCATGCCAGCTCAGCCTGGTTCAGTGACCCTGAGTGGGGGTGGTGAAAGGATTGAGAAAAGACAGACAAAAGAATGAAAGCTGGGTCTCGGTGGGACGCTGTTCCCTGATGAGGAGACAGCGCCAGCGCCCACAAGCCGTGTCTTTATTTTATACCAGATGCCACGAGGCAAAGTAGAGGCGAGATCAAGTTGTTTACAACATTTTCGTTGGTTTCAACCCTACTCAACTACATGCACCTGAACTCTAGCACACAGGCACGTGGGGCCACGTGTTCAGACCACAGGTTCAAGCTTACAGCTATAGCTGTTGGCTAATTGTGCTGGGAAGGCTCTGCCCTCCAGCTGGGACTTGCACGTGGCAATGAGTGGACTGTGCCCTCTCCTCAGTCCAAGGCTTGAACCTGTCCAAAACACTGTAGCCGCGCCTCATACTTTGGAAATTGTAGTTTAAGATCAGGTGTTAGCTGTATTACTCAGTCTCCGAAATCTACTGTAGTCAATATTATTTTGGTGCAAGTGACAAAAATGCAAAAAAAGGTTAGGTGACACATACTAGAAAGGCACTGAGACATTTCATATAATCAAAAAACTTCCCACAAGAAATAAGTCTTTTCTGGGTATCAGGAACTGGAACCAGGAACTCTGTTGCCACTCAGATTGTCTCTCAATCTCTGGCTCTCATCTTTCTTCACCCATTCTCTACTACTGCATACAGGCTTTTTCTGAGAAGTCGGAAACATGGTTGTCTATTGATGCTGCTGCAAATTTTAATCATCTCTGTTAATAATCTCAGAGACAGGAGAGGGCTGACCTCTCACTGTCGTCAGTGAGTTAACAATCTGTCACTGACCTGACTTGGGTAACATATCCACTCCTAGACCATCCACTTAGTCGAGGGAACAGAGTAATGTGATGGGCAGTCCTACCAGAATCACATGGAGGAAGCTAGAGTGTGCTATTAGAGGAGGAATGGGAGCAGGGCATGCTGAGCAGATACAAATAATGGAAACCTCTCTAAGATCCCAGCTTCCTAACTGGAACCCCCTGAAAAGTCCATCACATGGATCATCAAAGATTGTAAGAATAAAAAGAAATTAAGTGAATTATACTTTTACTATGTCAGGGTTTGCCCAGAGCTTATCTCTCCTTTACAGTCCTTTTTACCTTATACTGGAGAGAAAAGAATAGTATCTGAGTATCCCCTCTATCATGTAATATTTCACAATGGTAATTGATTGAAATATTTAATAATACAAATTTTGAGGTTGATCTTTTATATCCTGGCTCTGCCACTTATTCTCTTGATGATCTCAGACAAGTTACCTCATATCTCTGTAAAAAAAAAAAGTAAAAGTATCCTAAAATCTACCTTAGAATAATTGCCACTGACCAAGTGGCCCAGTTATTTGGAGCATCATCCCATATACCAAAATATTGTGGGCTCAATTTCAGTCAGGGCACACATCTAGGTTGTGGATTTGATCCCCGGTTGGCGTATAAGCAGGAGGCAACCCAACAATGTTTCTCTCTCTGTGTGTGTCTCACTCAGGCTCTCATTCTCTCTCGCTCTCCCTTCCTTTCTCTCAAATGAGGAATAAAAAAAAAAAAGTCCAGCCAGTGTGGCTCAAATGGTTGAGTGTCAATCCCATGCACCAGTAGGTTGCTGGTTCAAATCCTGGTCAAGACACATGCCTGGGTCATGGGCTCAATCCCTAGTAGGGGGCATGCAGGAGGCAGCTGATCAATGTTTCTCTCTCATTAATGTATTTATCTCTCCTTCTTCCTTCCTCTATCTGAAATCAATTAAAAAAATTTTTTTTTAAATAAAAGAAGGGCCCTGGCCAGGTGTCTCAGTTGGTTGGAGCATTGTCCGGTACATCAAAAAGTGATGGGTTTGATTCCAGTCAGGGTACATACCTGACTTGCAGGTTTGATCCTCAGGCGGGGTGTGTAGGAGAGGCAACCAATTGATGTTTCTCTCTCACATCAATGTTTCTCTCTCTCCTCTTCTTCTCTCTCTCCCCCTTCTTATCTCTCTAAAAATCAATGCAAACATGTCCTTGGGTGAGGATTAAAAAAGCAAATAAAAGATATAAGAAGGGCTTTTCATAGGGCCTAGGGCAGTGGTTCTCAACCTTCCTAATGCCGAGACCCTTTAATACAGTTCCTCATGTTGTGGTGACCCCCAACCATAAAATTATTTTTGTTGCTGCTTCATAACTGTAATTTTGCTACTGTTATGCATCATAATGTAAATATCTGATATGCAGGATGTATTTTCATTGTTACAAATTGAACATAATTAAAGCATAGTGATTAATCACAAAAACAATATGTAATTATATATGTGTTTTCCGATGGTCTTAGGCGACCCCTGTGAAAGGGTCATTCGATCCCCAACTGGGTCGCAACCCACAGGTTGAGAACCGCTGGCCTAGGGTAAAATCAAACATGTATTGCTATGGGCTCAGGCCACAAAAAAACAGTAAAAGAAACAACACATAATACAGAGGCAAATAGCAGCTCACAGCTTGCCTCTGGGCATCCCATTGTTCACTAACCTGCCCGACAGAACTAGCTGACATCCTGAACTGAGCAGCAAGGTGGGCAGGTTGCCTTCACTGATGCCACAAAGGGCATAGAGCAATATGGACCTCTAGTAGCTTAGCTCCTATTGAGCTGTTTAAGAACCAACCTCTTCTATGCCAAGAAAAGTCACAGGCTGGCCTGGAGCCCGCTGGCTTGTCACAGGGCTTAGCATCTGTGTGAAATAGTGATAACCTAAATATTTTTCCAAATTAAATTTTAAAGTAGATTAAAAATTTATGAGATGGATATGTATACTCTATTAAGGGCCAGTGCTACCAAAGATAAGACTTATTCCAAACAACGTAGCATGGAGTATTTATGTTAAATATTGAGGAGTTCTCCAATGGTAAAAATTGTTCAGGAAGTTCCTGACCAAAGACCTTTGTGTATATATAGACGGTCTCTGGGGCTCCTGTACTCCCACACCCACCCACAGTTGGAGCCATCACTGTCACCATCATTGGAGCTCTATCAGTTGGTATATAATCAGGAAGGAATCCAACTCAGTGACAAGCTGAATGGGTGGGGTGAGGTAGGTTTGGTTTATGCAGAAGTTTGTGAAATCATCAAAGACTCGGATTCTTTCTCTCCAAATGATATCCTCAGCCCGAAAGCTTATGCCCTCAGGATTGTTCTTTCATAAACTCAAGATAACTGTGGAAGCTCCAATCAGCACCTTTTCACACAGGTCTTTTAGCTCCTAAGTTAACCGTATTCCTAGGTATTTTAATTTTTTTGGTGCAATGGTAAATGGGATTGTTTTTTCAGTTTTTCTTTCTGTGAGTTCATTATTGGTGTATAAAAAAGCCATAGATTTCTAGGTGTTAATTTTGTATCCTGCTACATTGCCAAATTTTTTTTTATTAAGTATACTAGTTTTTTGATGGTGTTTTTAGGTTTTCTATGTATAATATCATGTGATCTGTGAATAATGACAGTTTTAATTCTTTTCCAATTTGGATGCCTTTTATTCTTCTTATCTGATTTCCATGGCTAGCACTTCCAGTATCATGTTGAACAGGAGTGGTGAGAGTGGGCATCCCTGTCTTGTTCCTGTTCTTAGGGGAAATGGTTTTAGTTTTTGCCCATTCAGTATGATGTTGGCTGTAGTTTTGTCATAGAAGGCTTTTATTATGTTGAGGTATGATCCCTCTATTCCAATTTGCTGAGAGTTTTTATCAAGAAAGCATGTTGGATTTTTTCAAATGCCTTTTCTGCATTAATAGATATAATTATGTGATTTTTTTGTCTCTCAATTTGTGTATGTGATGTATCATGTTTATTGTATCATCCTCGCATCCCTGGAATAAATCCCACTTGGTCATGGTGTATGATCTTTCTAAAGTAATGTTGGATCCAATTTGCTAGAATTTTGTTGAGGATTTTAGCATCTATGTTCATCAGGGATATTGGCCTGTAATTCTTTTTCTTCATAATGTCTTTATCTGATTTTGGGATTAGGATAATGCTGGCTTCATAGAAAGAACCTGGAAGTGTGCCTTCCTCTTGAATTTTTTGAAATTTTCTGAGGAAGATAGGTTTTAGTTCTTTGAAAGTTTGGTAAAACTCCCCAGTGAAGCCATCTGGCTCAGGACTTTTGTTTGCTGGGAGATTTTTTATTATTGCTTCAATTTTCTCCATAGTTATCAGCCTCTTCAGATTTTTTTATTCTTCCTGTTTGAGTTTTGGAAAATCATACTTTTCTAGGAATATGTCCATTTCTTCTAGGTTGACCAATTTGTTGGAATAGAGTTGTTCATAGTATTTTGTTTACTATCCCTTATATTTCTGTGGGGTCTGTTGTTATTTTGCCTCTTTCATTTCTGATTTTGTTTATTGGAGTCCTCTCTCTTTGCTTCTTGGTGAGTCTGGCTAGAGCTTCGTCAATCTTGTTTATCCTTTCAAAGAACCAGCTCTTGGTTTTATTGATCTTTTGTATTTTTTTTT
>NW_005370411.1:858329-865566 GCF_000412655.1 Myotis brandtii
CTGTAGAGCTATAAACTTCCCTCTCAGCACTGCTTTCACTGTGTCCCATAGATTTTAGATTGTTGTGTTTTCATTGTCATTTGTTTACAGGATGTTTTTAATTTCTTCTTTGATCTCTTTGGTAACCCAATCATTATTCAATAACATGCTATTTAGCCTTCAAGTGTTTGAATGTTTTTTATTGTTTTTATTATAGTTAATTTCTAATATTATGCCATTGTGATCTGAGAGATCCTTGATATGATTTCAATTCTTGAATTTGAAGAAACTTTGTCTGTGTCCCAATATGTGGTCTATCTTTGAAAATGTCCCATGTGCACTTGAGAAGAATCTATATTCTGTGGCTTTGGGGTTAAATGTTCTGAATATGCTGATTAAGTCCACCTGATCCAGTGAGTCATTTAGGATTGCTCTTTCTTTGCTGATTTTTTTTTTGTCTAGAGGATTTATCCAGTGATGTCAATGGGGTATTAAAATACCCTTCTATGATTGTATTGCTGTAGATCTCTCCCTTGATATCTTCCAGAGTTTTTGTTTGTTTGTTTGTTTTGTTTTTTGTTTTTTGTTTTTTTTTAATGTATTTGGGAGCTCCTACTTTGGTGTGGGTTGCTGTGGGTCTCACAGTCCTTGCTTTCTTGTAGCCCAGTGTTAGATGCCTGCTGGGTTGCTCCAGTTCACCCCTCCTCGGTATGAAGTAGGGGTGAGTTTCCCTGGGTCGTTCAGTGAGGTGCACATTGGGTTGCTCTGGATTGCCCCAGCAGGACCCTCTGGGGGGCCGGGTGGGGAAGGCACGGGTTGCTCGGGGTCACTCCAGTAGGGCTGTCCAGTGGGCCGGGGTGGAACAGGCTCTGGTTGCTCTGGGTCGCACAGTCCTGGTCTCCTGTGGCCCTGAGTGGGGTGCTCTTGGTTGCTCTAGGTCGCCCCTGCAGGAGGTCCCAGGGTTTGGGGTGGAGCAGGCTCCGGGTGGCTCCGGGTCAGGCTAGCGGCATGCTTCTGGGGTCCAGGATGGGGGTGGGGCACAGGGTTCCCCCTGGCTTGCACTCACTGTGGTGTCTTGGTGCCGGGTCTCAGCAGGCTGGTGAGGAGGCCTGGAGCGGGAGCTCACTCACCAATGTTTTGATTTCTGTCTCTGTGGTGTTACCTTTTCTAGAATGTCATACAAGTGTAGTCATACAGCATGAAGTCTTTTAATTCTGGCTATAATGCCTTTGAGATTCATCCATGTTGTTACATGTAATAGTAGTTTGTTTTTATTGTTGAGTAGTATTCCATTGAAAGAATTTACTACACTTTGTTTACTTATTCTCCAGATAGTGGACATTTGGTTTTCCCCTCCATATTGGATTATTTTTAATAGTATTAGTAGTATGAAAAAATATTATTAATAATAAAACACTAGCCCTAACTGGTTTGGCTCAGTGGATAGAGCGTCGGCCTGCGAACTGAAGAGTCCCAGGTTCGATTCCAGTCAAGGGCATGTACCTTGGTTTTAATTTATATTCCCTAATGGTTAATGATGTTATATAAACCTCAGAAAGATTATCATGGGTTCAGAGAGAGAGAGAGAGAGAGAGAGAGAGAGGAAAGGAAGGTCAGAAGAGGAAGGGAACGAGAGGAGAGAAGAAGAGGAAGAAGAAGGAAAAAGGGGAGGAAGGAAAAACAAAAGGATTAGATTTTTCCTGCCAAATGGTATGTTTGGAGTAAATGTTTGAAACCTAAGCAGAGATTTAAATTCTGAATTGTTTACTAGAGGTAAGTCAAGAAGCCAGGGGAAAAAGTAGAAATGGACATTCTTGTTATCAACTGATACTAAGTGTTGTCTTAGATAATATAGAATATATAATCTCCATGTTTGTTTTGTTCGTTGTTACATCTCCAGTGCCTATTATAGAGTAAACATACAAAAAATGTACTAAATGAATTTAATACATAAATTCATACAATAAACATTTTGAATTTTTATTTTGGGTTCAGGAAGAAACAATGTGTTTTTTTTCATTCACACAATAATTCTGAGAAGGGTAAAACAGTATATGAAATTGACTCAGAGGTACCAATGGAAATTATTTTGAGGCTGCCTCTACTAAATTTCCATTCCAGAAGCTAATATTTGAAGGGGAGAACGGCCATTGTTAAATAAGTCAAATTTATAGATACTAGAGTAATAATTCTTATGGAAAGTACAATTGTTATCTATTGCCTTTGGCAGTGGCATTGTTATCGGTGGAAGTGGGGTATCCCTTTCTCCACTGAGTGCTGGGAATGGTGCTCTTATGATATCCTGAGGTTTGCATGGTTGGATGAGTGATTTTTTTTTAATTTAAATTCTTTATTGTTTCAAGTATTACATATGTCTCCTTTGTCCCCCATTGACCTCTCCCCAGCCTCTGGATGAGTTATTTTCATTTGCATGGAATTATATCTCTGGGATTCCAAAGTCCCATTTCCCTTAACCCAGGCCTGGAAGAAGTATAGCTGGGCTTCAGCAGAGCTAGAAGCAAAGCCAGTGTCCAGAGTTTCCATTCAATGTTGCAGCCAGGTCTACTTCAGCATGAGGCTAATTGAGTCCATTAGCCCATTGTGTGTGGGATCCCTTTGGCCATGGGCCATGTGGGTGAATGCAGGGGAGCCAAGAGAGCATACCTGCTGCAACAAGTGTCCCAAGAACACCAAGAGCGCAAGAGAAACCAAGAGAGGGAATTCCCTTGTTTAATACTCAGGTTTCCCAAATTCCATACCATTGCATTGGCCACACCCGTTCTGGCCAATGACCTCTGACCTCTGTGTGACTGACAGAAAGCACTTTTGTGAGTCCCCCCAGCTTTACTGGCATGCATCTATCCACCACCCCTTCCCCCCCAAACAGCTGAGCAGTCCCTTCCCCCAGAGGTCTGCAGGGAATAGATCCGTGGCTCCCTGGGAGTGTAATGCTTTAGCTTACTGGTCAAGCTGTCTAAATGGCATTCCTGTAATGTTTGGCCTTTCCTTTGCTTCTTTCCCGTTGTTAAAAAGTAGGTTGGTAGGAGGGTGAGGGCATGTGCTGGGGGGTGGGGGCGGCTGGGGAGAGGTCAATGGGGGGAAAAGGAGAGTTATGTAATACTTTAAACAATAAAGAATTTTTTTAAAAGTAGGTTCATTACAGCACTATTATTGTGACAGCTTTGTTGCTAAAACTTTGCATGCTCTTTTGAAGTGTATCATAGAAATGTACAATTGAAACCAATATGATCTTATTAACCAATGTCACTCCTAAAAATATTTAAATAGATAAATAAATAAAAACAGAAAATTCTCTTCCCATAAAATTCGGTATTTCAGAAATGAATTTCTATGTCAAGTACATTTTTCACATTTCAGAATTGAATTAAAAATTTAATCTTTTTGGGAGCCATATATCATGACAAAATATTTTCAATTAGAGAAGAATAAAATTATGCACTTAGCCAATGGTCTTATCTGATTTTCTAAAATTTTATAGTAACAACAAGACTGCTATTTTTTGCTTAAGAGATTGATAAACACTTCAAATTTATTTTTTGAGTAATAATATTTTTGTATATGAAAAATTATTTTATATACATTTTTCCTATGCTAACATTAAAGAGTAAAATGACAATGAAGAATAGAATAGCATGTGATTCCTTATAATGAACAGAATGCCATAACCAAATACTGCTTCCAAAATTCTACATTTATCCTTGAAAAATGTAAATCTGATAATAAAGGTTATTCTGCCATTGTATTGCAGATTCAGTTGACTGTGATATGCATTTACTGACTCTGGTCTAATCATTTGATTTTATAAATTATTTTTTCTTGTCTAACTTCAAAGTTCAAGGTCAAGTGAATGTTCATGCATATTAAAACTTGCAGAAATAAATGCCAGATCTATCTAGATTTGATCTTATTTTCTTCAAAGGTATTTTTTAAAAGGCTTGATTCCACATGTGAAGTAGAGTGGATGTTTTTTTATTATGTACTAACTTTTTCAAGTTACTTGAGAATTGTTATTAAACTTGAGAAGGTAGTTTATCATTATCATACTCAAAAAGCATTAATTAACTAATTAATAAGTAGGCTAGGTGAGCACAAAGGTACACATAAATGAAAATTTATGAAATGATACAAATACAGGAAAATAAAAGATTGAGATAAACTATTAAATATATTAACATTAGGAAGGTGTTTCACCATGCACTGATGAAAGATATATTCAAGTTTATCATGAGGTGGGTCATGAGTGGGAGAATCTAGGAGCATTCATAATTTGGATGGGACTCAAATGAGTAATCAGAGTTGTTTTTTCTTTGATGGATAAGGAAGTGGTATTTATGGAAATGATGGAGGGAACCTGGAAGACCTGTTCAGGTTGAGTTACAAAGGTAGTAAAATTTTACTAAATGGACAATTATCAGAAATAATTAAAATACCCTAACAAGTGAATTAAATATTTCAGTAGCTTTTTCTGGTACTTTCCTAATTCTAGTGCTTTTATACTGCCTGTAAAAGGAGTTTATATAGCCTAACATTTATTTAGTACTTATCGAACATTGAAACATTTCCCACTAATGCTTCATATAGTCTTAAAATTGATCTTGGTATAAGTTTTCATGCATTATTAAAATCCCCCTTCAATTTATTTTATATCAAACTTCCATTTTACTCTTGTAAAAGTGAGGAATATTACCCTTAGAGTTGTCTTTGATCAGGAATTTAATCTTTAGAAGCTTGATAGTCCATTATATGAAATGACAAATCAAAGTTCGGGCCCACA
The DNA here is from genome assembly GCF_000412655.1 of Myotis brandtii. Lineage (NCBI taxonomy): Eukaryota > Metazoa > Chordata > Mammalia > Chiroptera > Vespertilionidae > Myotis > Myotis brandtii. The sequence goes on from NW_005370411.1 coordinate 863,104, forward strand.
ATAAAGCGTTTGCATGAAGCTAGTTTCAAGTATGTGAGTAACGCTGTGACCATCGTAATCACCGGTGTCTGTGTAAGAAAGGTCCGAACCTGTGGAGAATATTATAAGAGTTTATTGAGCCAAGCTGACAACATGCTGGGAAGCAAGACTCCAATTGCTCCAGAAAAATGACAGTTTTGCAGTTCCTTTAACACATTTGGAATTAAGGAGGGTAGATAAGGAACATTACCTGAAGGTGAGAGAAAGTAAGCCTGGAAATCTCTATGACTGGATTACAGGATAGTTAACAGAATTATGTGCTCCCTAAGAGGGTGGGTACACCTCCCAAAGGTTTGTAAAAGAGGAATGATGACTCCTGGCATTTTAAAGGTGTATTAACCTAGATGCACAAGAACAATACACAGAGCTTGCTCAAGGCAAAAAATAAACCTCTTAGAGGCCTGGGGAGTGACAACCCACCATGACCTGCCCAGTTAGGAATTTACGATCCTATCTTCCTGTGAGGTTACTTTCAGTACTGAGCTTGTGGGATTTATCTCAGAGCCCCTTTTTGGTTCACACCAAATATATTTATTTTTCTCTTCAGGTTAGTATACCACCCCTCACAAATGCCATTGTCAGCATTTTCAACTGATATTTATTGAGGCAGAAATGTAGAACACTGTGCAAAATAATAGTGAGTCAAGGTTATATATAATATATAGCTTTCCCAGGTATTTACATTTTTAAACTGCACTCCCTTTGTGGTTTCAGAGTTCTGTTAAAACAAAGGAATGAGTCACAAAGAGAAAGCATAAAAATTGTGGCAGACACAATTGCTGGCCCACCACAATGCATCATTTTTTTTTCCTTACCATTTTGTTCAGAGAGAAATGTGCCCATCCTCAAGGGAAGGAGTTATTTTCACCTAAATTAGTGCTTTCAATGAGACTTTTGAAGCGGAAAGTCTTCATTGAACATAGCTTTCTGCAGATAGCATTATATTGGCTATTTTTGGCTTTCACAACTCAGGTTCAGCTTAATGTCCCAGGTATAGTGACAATTAAGAAAAACAAAAAGATAAAAACAAACCAAAAAAAAAAAACCTCAAAGGTTTATGAATACCCCTTAGGGAGTAGTACCACTCCTAGCTGAGAAAAAAAGAACCTAAATTAATCATGGTAATCCTGTCCTTCTTTGTCAGTTTTTGTCTAAGAGCAGCCATATGACATAGTTCTCATTGCTGTTATGTCAACGTAATTCTTGGGCTGCTTTTAGGAAATTTTTCACTTCTTGATACAAAAGACATAAGCATTGAGGAAAGAACTTTAACTTGTCACTTGGACTCTCACAGCTCTGGGTACTATTGAGAGAAGATAGGATAACTGGGATGTTGGCAGCAGTCTTATTACTCTGCAGCCAAAAGACTGACTAAAATGTCTTCACAGTGAGAATGATGAAGCAAAGGATAAAAACCCCTAGGCCTTTGAAGACATCATTGAACTACTGAAACATGTTAGAGAGATATGTAAAGGTTTTTACTGTTTAAGGCGTAATTAGGCAAGTTATAAATTACTGCAGATTAACAAATGCAGAACAATGTAAAAGATCTATGCAGTACATTTGTTATATTAATTTTTTTCTTACAAACTTGATGTTTAGATTATTTTATAAACATAGGCATAGCTCAGAAGTATTGTAGCTTTAGTTCTGGACCATTGCAATAAAGCAGTTGTTGCCGTGTTTGAGTCACACAACATCTTTGGTTTCCCAGTGCATGTAAAATGATGTTAACACTGTACTATAGTCTATTGAGTGTTATGTCTAAAAAAGCAATGTATATGCCTCCATTTAAAAATTTAAATGCTTTATTGTCAAAAAGTGCTAACCATTGTCTGAGCCTTCAGTGTGTCGTAATCATTTTGCTAGTGGAGGATCTTGCCTTGATTTTGATGGCTTCTGATTGACAAGGGTAGTAATTGCTAAAAGCTGTGGTGTCTGTGGCAATTTCTTAAATTAACACAACAATGAAGTTTGCCACATCAATGGACTCTTCCTTTTTTAAAAATTGTCTGTAGATGCAATGCTGTTTGATAGCATTTACCCACATTAGAACTTCTTTCAAAATTGGTATCAATCCTTTCAAAATGTGCCTCTGCTTTATCTACTAAGTTTATGTAATACTAGAGGCCCAATCACGAAATTCATGCAAGAGTAGGCCTTCCTTCCCCCGGCTGCCGGCACCGGCTTCCCTCTGGCACCGAGGACCCGGGCTTCCCTCACAGCCCCAGCTTTGTCCTGAAGGATGTCCGGTCTAATTAGCATGTTATGCTTTTATTATTATAGACTAGAGGCCCGGTGCATGAAATTTGTGCACTGGGGGGTGGGGTTCCCTCAGCCCAGCTTGCCGTTCTCACAGTCTGGGAGCCCTCAGTGGATGTCCTACTGACGGCCAGAGTCTGGCAGCAGAGGCTCAGAGCAGGC
>NW_005370411.1:865640-879645 GCF_000412655.1 Myotis brandtii
GGCGCTGTGTGTGTGTGTGTGTGTGTGTGTGTGTGTGTGTGTGTGTCTTCTGCTGGGGTGCCACCAGCTACACCAAGGAGGCTTGGAGCAGGTGCCCCTCTGTGTTGATCTCTCAGGCTCCTAGCCTCCACTGTGTGTTTTTCTCTCCCTTGAGCTGTGGCCAGGGTGGGGTGCTGCCTGCAGGCTGAGCTTTCCTGCTCATGGATCACCGGATCACTGCAGAGACCGGGGGCAGGTCCTGCTGGGTGCTGCCTGTGGAGAACTTTCCTGCTCTGGGATCGCCATGATGATCCCAGGAGCAGGCCCATCGGGGGGCCCGCCGCCCTCTGCACTTGCCTGCTCTGGGATCGCAATGGGGTCCCACCTGGCAGCGGGGCTTAGGCGGCACACGGGGGTCCCGGCTGGGGGCGGGGCTTAGGCAGCAAGGGCTTAGGCAGCACACGGGGGTCCCAGCTGGGGTGGGGCTTAGGTGACGCAATCGTGCCGCCTAAGCCCAGCCGCCCAGGGCCGCACCTGGCCTGGATGGCGTCTGGTGCTGGCCAGCCCTGCCTGCAGTATGCAAATTAGCCACCATCTTGGATGGCGGCTAATTTGCATATGGCGCTGATTAGCCAATGGGAAGCGTAGCAGAGGTACGGTTAATTACCCTTTTTGTCTTTTATTAGATAAGATTCTAAATTCTTTGTTGTCATTTCGACAATCTTCACAGCATCTTCTCCAGAAGTAGATTTCATAACCAAACAACTTTCTTTGCTCATTCATAAGAACCAGTTCCTCATCTGTTTGTTTTATAATGAGATTCCAACAATTCAATCACATCTTCAAACTCCACTTCTGATTCCAGTTTCTTTGCTATTTTTTAGCACACCTGCAGTTACTTCCTCCACTGGAGTCTTGAACCCCTCAAAGTCATTTATGGGGGCTGCAATCAACTTCTTCCAAACTCCTGTTAATGTTGATATTTTGACCTTTTCCCATGAATCATGACTATAATGATGAATACTTTTCAGAAGGTTTTATCTTTTTAAAAATTTAATTTAATTTAATTATTTTTATCCAGCAGGTTTTAAATTGCCTTTTTTTTTCAGATTCATCAGAAGAATCACTGCCTATGGCATTGGTTGCTTTTTGAAATGTGTTTCTTGAATAATAAGACTTGAAAGTCAAAATGACTTGATACAATGGGGGGAGAGAGGGGGAACATCTGTAATACTCTCAACAATAAAGATTTTTTTTTAAAAAAGATATGAGTATAAAAAAATATACTGGATCCATGGGCTGCAGAATGGATGCTGTGTTAGCAGGCATGAAAACAACATTAATCTCATCTCCATCACAGCTCTTGGGTGACCAGGTGCATTGTCAATGAGCAGTAATATTTTGAAAGGAATCTTTTTTTCTGAGCAGTTGGTCTCAACAGTCAGCTTAAAATATTCAGTATAGCATGTTGTAAACAGACGTGCTGTCATCAGGATTTGTTGTTCCATTTATAGAACACAGGCAGAGCAGATGTAGCATAATTCTTAAAGTCCCTAGGATTTTGGACATGGTAATTGAGCATTAATTTTAATTTAAAGTCACCAGCACATTAGCCTTTAACCAGAAAAGTCAGCCTGTCCTTTGATGCTGTGAAGCCAGGCATTGCATTTACTTCTCTAGCTATGAAAGTCCTAGAGGGCATCTTCTTCCAATAGAGGACTGATTCATCTACACTGAACATCTTGGGTCTAGTGTATCCACCTTTATTAATTATCTTAGCTAGATCTGTATAACCTTCTGCTAAATCAGTACTTGCTGCTTTATCTTGCACTTTTATGTTATAGACTTGGCTTCTCTCCTTAAGCTTCATGAAACAACCTCTGCTAGTTTCAAACTTCTTTTCTGCAGCTTCCTCACCTCTCTCAGACTTCACAGAATTGAAGAGAATTAGGGCCTTGCTCTGTATTATGATTTGGCTGAAGGGAATGTTGTGGCTGGTTGGATCTTCCTTCTATCCAGACCACTAAAATTTCCTTCATATCAGCAATAAGACTGTTTTGCTTTATTATTTAAGTGTTCCCTGGAGTTGCTCTTTTAGTTTCCTTCAAGAACTTTTACTTTTTACTCACAACTTGGATGACTATTTCATGCTAAAGGCCTAGCTTTCAGCTTATCTTGGCTTTCCACATGCCTTCTTCACTAAGCCTAATCATTTCTAGCTTTTGATTTAAACTGAGAGATGTGCAACTTTTTCTTTCACAACACTTAAAGGTCATTTTAGGATTACTAACTGGCCTAATTTCAATATTGTTGTTTCTCATGGAATGTTGAGGCCTGAGGAGATGAAGAGAGATGGGGGAACAGCCAGTCAGTGGAGTAATTAGAACACATGTATTTGTTGATTAAGTTTACCATTTTATATGGGAGTAGTTTGTGGCACCTGAAAACAAATACAATAGTAACATCAGAGATCACTGACCAAAGATCACCATAACAAATATAATAAGAAAAAAATTTAAATATTGTGAGAATTACCAATATGATACAAAGACACAAAGTGAGCAAATGCTATTGGAAAAATAGCACTGATAGATTTGCTCAACACAGGGTTGCCACAAACCTTCAATTTGTACAAACATGATATTTGCGAAGCTCAATAAAGCAAAGTGTGATAAATAAAATGTGGGATATTTAGTGACTCTAAGAAAGTGTTGGAGAAAGGCTACAATGAAAATAAGTAAATTGAAAGTATTTATTTTGATGTTTTATGAAAATATTATCTTTGTATACAGTGATTATACCTTAAAGTTCACTTTAGAGAAAATCTTACCCTACATCTAGTCCAATCCCCATCATTTGCTCAATTTTTTATTATATAGGCCTCTTCAACTGGTATAGCTTCAGTCTGAACCCTTCCATGATATAGTAATAACCTCCAAGCCATACCCTTTCATTTTTGGACACTTGTCATTAGAAAATGTGCCTCAGTCTATTCCAAACCAAGCTCCCTGTTGTTTCCCCCACACTGATTCCACGCTTAAAGCCTTTCTGACATATATCTAATCTCTCCAGTCTTGCTGATAGGTTCTAATTAGGCAAAGTTAACAATAGGACGGTAGTGATAATCTGTGGGATGAAACTGATGTCAAAGAAATCCAACCTGGTGTATATACATCTTTTAAGTGACCTTGTATATCTCCTGCTAACCCTGTTTGGTCTTCATCTCACCATCCATTTGTTGTCCTTTCAGTACCATTAAACCTGCCATCCTCAGGCTCTATAACTGAATAACACACTTCATAGTTTATAGTTATTTCACTGGGACAAAAAAAAATGTGGCAGAAGCCCATTCTTATGTTCATGCCAAAGTGCAATTTGTCGATTGAAGGATGTTAGTTGATACAGTGGAAATGGGCTGAAAAACTCATTTGGCATGCCAACACAGCTCTTATACAATGATTTCAAATTTTAAAAATAGACTGGCCAGAGGTGACCTGAATCCGATTATTTAGTGCTTATAAAATAGCAAGTAAATGTATCATCAAAAAATTCTAAATCCCGGCCAATGTCCATGTGGTTTTCAATTAAAATATTCTATTTTTGGTTATGCTTTCTATGGTTTCTTGCAGTAGAAAAATATTAGCAATCCCAGAAAGTTATAACTCTTGTCAATTTGAAAAAAGATTGAAATCCTAAGTTTTATTGTGTTTATTAAATTTTTGGGAAGATGTCCATTGATGGAAATTATTATTAAAAAGCTGTTAAAACCATTTTTTCTATTTCTTAAATGACTCAGTTTTGAATGACAAATAGAGGCAACCTACTCTAATGAGTTTAAAATTAATAGAAGTGGAATTTAATTTGAAGTAACTAACATAACTCTTTTGGAATTAGAAAATAACTCAATATTATTAGAAAATGATTGTATGTGATACAAGTTGGCTGAGTTTTTGCTGAAAAGAATGCTAATCTGCAAGTGGTAGAAGGAAACTCTTTTTGTTCATGATGTCTGTGTGTTGGGGGTATAGGGAGCAGGGGAATGGAATATGGGAGTAAATATTTACCATTACCAATATAGTATAACTATTATCTCTGATATTTATTTATAATTACAATAATAGCATATCATCACATTTTGAAAAATATTTAGTAATAAACATGGCACCCAGTATTAGTGAAACTATCTATAGCATAGGTCATGAAAGCAAGATTGACAAGAAGAAATTACATAAACCAATACAAAGATCTGGAATTTTGTGCTAGACTTAATCAGTGATGAGAAGCCCATTGGCCAGATACTGAGCAGGTCAATTTAATTTCTCTAAAAAATTTTATATGCTACAATTTTGTATAGTGTCTTATTCAATATTTATATATAAAAAAAACACTATCTGAAGGCTCTGGAGATCTACTGTAAGGAGGCAGATATGGGGGAAAATACAATTAATGGATACAAATAATTACTTTAAAGCTATTATTATAACTATGTTCAAGGATGTAAAAAGAGCCCAAAAGACATGATAGGACAAAAAATAAAATGTATGGATAAATAATTCACTGGATGGGGCTTACTAGTATTTTGGAAATGACAGAAGAGTTAGTGAACTTAGATTAATACATGTAATTTCAATCTGAAGAACAGAGATAAAATAAAATAAAAATTTAAAAAAAGGAATGGTGCCTCAGGATTCATGGGACAGTATCAAAAGTATATTTGAGTCCTGACCGGTTTGACTTAGTGGATAGAGCTTTGGGCCGTGGACTAAAAAGTCCCAGGTTCGATTCAGGTCGAGGGCATGTATCTTGGTTGCAGGCTCGCTTTCCAGTAGGGGGCATGCAGGTGGCAGCTGATCGATGTTTCTCTCTCATCGTTGTTTCTAACTCTCTATCTCTCTCCCTTCCTCTCTGTAAAAAGTCAATAAAAATATATTTTTTAAAAAAAGTATATTTGAGTGTTGGGAGTAAAGGAGAAAGAAAATGAGACCAAAAAATAAGTAAATAAAGGCAAAAAATTCCCCAAATTTTATGAAAAATGTAAATTTAAAGATTCAAGATGATCCACAAACCCCAAGCAGAATAAACACAAAGAAAGTAGAATCTTGTCCAATTATGTAAAAAAGAAAAAAAGGAAAATCTTGGAACTACAGGAGAAAATAGGTCCCGTGCTAGGCTATAAAACGTGTCAATACATATAAGTGGATTGAAATAATGTAGCAGATATTCTCTGACTAAAATGAGACAAAATTAGAAATCGATAACAATATGATACTCAGAAAAAAAGCTATGTGGAAATTATGGTATAGAACACATTTTAAATAATGCAAAGAAGAAATACCAAGAGAATTATAAGATATTTGGAGTTGAATAATTAAACACATCAAAACAAAATTTGTGAGATACAATGAAAGCAGCACTTAGAGGGAAATATGGAGTTTTAAATGCTTATGGTATAGCCCTGGCAGGGTGGCTTAGTTGGTTAGGGCGTCCTCCTGATAGAGCAAGGTTGTGTGGAATCAACCAATGATTGCATAAATAAGTGGAACAATAAACAATGTCTCTCTGTCTCTCTTTCTCTCTCTCTCAAATCAATCAAAAAAATTTTAAGTAAATGGTTATATTATAAAAGACAAAGTGTTTAAATCAATAACTTAAAGTTAAGAAACTAGGAAAAGATTATCCAAATAAAGCCAATGCAAGTACAAAAAAGGAACAGTAAACATGAGAGCAGAAATATGAAATAGAAAACAGGCACACAGTGCAGGAAATTAACAAAGCCAAAGCTGGTTCTTTGAAAAAGCATACGAAAGTGATGCACCAATAGCTAGACAGAGGGCAAGAGAGCAAGAGAGAGAAAACACAAATTACCAAAATCATGAATGGGAGAGGTATTGTCACTTACGGATCTAATAAGCACTAACGAGATAATAACAAGGGAATATTATAAACAATGTTATGCCAGTAACATTCAACAACTTAATTAAAATGGAGCACGATGTGAAAAATTAGGCAGTTAACAGGGGACTGTTATCAAATATCAAAGAATAAGGGCAAAACAGGTGGGCAATAGTAACCTAACACTACATCCCAATGCCTGTCATTCACTTTCATCTCATCGTGGAGGTATTTATCATCTCACATTGTCACAAGAAGAATAGTGAGTATATAGTACAATAAGATATTTTGAGAGAGAGAGACCACATTCACATAACTTTCATTACAGTATATTAATCATTTTATTATTAGTTGTTGTTAATCTCTTACTGTGCCACATTTACATGTGTAGGAAAAAACATCCTATATATAGGCTTCTGCATTAACTGTAGTTTTTAATTTTTTTCAAATATTGTCAATCAATGAAGATGGTCAGACATTTTGCAACATATTCAGAAAAATTTGTGTGTATGTGTATTATTTGTACTTGTGTGTGATTGGCAGAAGGGATGAAGTCATATAATTTTGTTTCATTTTGTGAATGTAATAAGATTCTGACCATATGAATTTTTCTCTGCCTTATTTACCTCAACTGCATTTGCTTTATGTAACTTGAGAAAATAAACATTTACTTAAAAGATAACATATGTCCCTCTAAATGAGATCAGAGGAATCTGCAATAGAGGACAATTTATAGTATAGGATAGTATAATTTATAGCATAAGGAGAAAAATAATTAAATAAGCAAACAAAATATTTAATTTGCTTGTCAATTTTTAGTCTTCCCTTATGCATGCTGTAACTTCTTAGCTAGTGACCATAGCTAAGCTTCTATGTATGCTTACTGATAAGGCCCTATTAGCTCAATGAAATTCACTGAGGAAAGTGTCTCTGTAGGAGACATTACTCAGCTCCCTTCTATCAATAAGATGTGCCCTTTTGAGTTGTTTTCCCAATGCAAAAATTGTCATGAACTTTGCCGAGTCTTCCATCCAATGGGGAGCAAGGCTTGCTTTGTTGTTATACATGTACTAGTAGGAGCCTCATTCTTTTTTGTGTGAACAGCACAAAATTTTCATAGGTACGCACCATTTTTGGCACAAATAGGCAGCCTGCCTCATTAATGTGAACACCTAGAGTTGCTGTAACTACCAGTAAGAAGAGGTGTTAAATAAATGGCTTTGTTTTTTTCACCTGCTAGGTTCTAATAGCATCCCCAAAGTAATCTTGGTCTAACAGCTTGAGTCTTTTGCAAAAGCGATCAAGTGATCAATTCTTTTTAACAGTAAGGGGTAAACTTCAGAGCTGTGCCGAATGCCAGGTGCAGAAACAGTTGCCATGAATAGCAGCAGAAATTTAATCTGAGTGACGCAATTTAGCTTGGGTACCAAAAAAAAAAAAGATTGTTCTTTTAAGTTGTTACACCATGTCTGAAAGAAATGAGGCAGTCAGCCTAATGGAAATCAGGCAGTTAATTTAAAAATGTGTTTTTATTCATTCATAAAATATTTCTTAAACATCTAGGATTCCCCAGGATATTGGTTGCATGTAATGTACAATTTGGTAAAGGAGAGAAATAAATACATGCAAATATCATTTAAGTACAACTTGATAGGAACAGCAACACAATAGAATACTTCAATGTATAATGACAGCAAATACCTTGGAGATTTAGGTTTGTCTTATTTTCACAGAAATTAATGGTTCTGAATAACTTACAGTTGAATTTGATATTCATTGATGCATACAATTTTATTATTCAGCATTGCCAATTAGCATATCTGTTTTTTAACATGCCCACATGTATTTTTAAAGTTTTTCTGTAAACCATTTACCTATGGTAAACCACAACTCATTATAGCTCAAAAGTCTTTGTTATTACAAATAACAACTCTTTACATGCAACATTTTTAATTCAAATTCAGAAAATGAGAAAGTAAAGTTTTCATATTATCTAATTATCATTTCACACTCAATATTTATTTACACACTTTTAGGCCAAATGGTAATTTAAAAATGTGATTTGAATATTATCTTAACGGCTAATAAGACAAGATTTCATTTTCACTATTTCTGATTTTCTCCCTTAGTTTTGTAACTTTCATATATTGTATTAATCTCATTTAAAGGAGTTGTATCTGGGCATTTAAAAAGTATTGGTATATCCTGGTTCATGTTATTTTCTGAAAAATACAACAGCAAGAACCCTATGGGTTCATTGAATCCACAGTCAAGCATTCACACATTAATTAACTTGAAGGAAAGTTTATTGAAGTTTGCAAACCTCCAAGTTAAGGTGTCAATTTTTATTTTAACCAGATTGTCCAATCTGTGAAGGTGCTTTTGGTTCTGTTATTAAAATAGAAGGACATGTAGAAGTTCATTGAAATTTTTGTAATTTTTCTGAACAACAAAACAAAAGATACAAAACCTATGTTTGAGACCAGTAATTTAATTATTCATAGGATTCAGGAAGAATTTACTGTGGTTATGATTTGTAGATTTTGCTTTTTATGTGAGTATAGTTTATTTCCTTTTAGAAAGTAATTTGGAGGTGTTTATCCTAAGGTTAATTCTCTACAAACAACAGCAGTGCTTAAACTGGTGCCAAGTTTTTTAGAAGATATCAAAAGCCACAGATGCCCCATATTGCCCCTACAATATATATTTTAAAAGTCTCAGATGTTACAAAGACAAAAATAAATTATTTCTTTTTTAATTTTTTTATTAAGGTATTACATATGTGTTCTTATCCCCCCATTAATAAATAAATTATTGCCCTAACCGGTTTGGCTCAGTGGATAGAGCATCGGCCTGCGGACTGAAAGGTCCCAGGTTCGATTCCGGTCAAGGGCATGTACCTTGGTTGCGGGCACATCCCCAGTAGGGAGTGTGCAGGAGGCAGCTGGTGGATGTTTCTCTCTCATCGATGTTTCTAACTCTCTATCCCTCTCCCTTCTTCTCTGTAAAAAATCATATAATATATTTTTTAAAAAAATAAAAAATAAATTATTTATGTAGATATCCAAGCTTACGTTTTCTTCTAAAATTATAACAACGTTCTGAGCATAGAATTGAAGTATTGGTAGGTGGGACAACCATGGGCCTGGAAATCAGGAGTAGGTTAAAATTAATCTCAAGGCTCTTTTAGCATGAAATTCTACAATCCACAGTGAGCATACAAACTTTTCTTTCTCTTTTTAAATTTTAATACATTTTACTTTTTTAAAGCCCTGGATTGGCTATGGAAACAGTGTGGCAGTTTTCTAAAAATTAAGAATAGAATTACTTTGTGATGTAGCAATTTTACTTCTAAATATATATGCAAAAGAATTGCAAGCAGGGACTCATACAGATACTTGTACACCAGTGTTCATAGCAGAATTATTCACAACTAGAGGCCCGGCACACGAAATTCATGCAAGAGTAGGCCTTCCTTCCCCTGGCTGCCAGCACCGGCTTTCCTCTGGCACCCCGGACCCTGGCTTCCCTTGAAGCCCTGGCTTTGTCTGGAAGGATGTCCAGTTAATTAGTATATTACACTTTTATTGTTATAGATAACCAAAAGGTGGAAACAATCGAAGTGTCTATCAACAGATGAAGGATAAACAAAATGCCGTGTATATATTTACAATACAATATTATTCAGCCTTAAAACAGAAAAAAAATTCTGACACCTGCTGTAACATGGATGAACCTTGAGGACATTATGCTAAGTGAAGTAAACCAGTCACAAAAGGACAAATACTGAATGATTCCACTTACATAAGGTACCCAGAGCAGTCAGATCCATGGAAAGAAAGTAGAATAGTGGTGGCTAAGGGCTGGGGAAAGAGAAAATGGGGAGTTACTGTTTAATGAATAAATAGCTTCAGTTTGAGAAGATGCAAAGTTTCTAGAGATGAATGATGGCAAATGTTGCACCACAGCATGAATGTACTTAATGTTAATGAGCTTTATATTTAAAAATGGTTTAAACAGTGAGCCATTTAAAAATGTTTAAAACAAACAAACACAAAAAGGTCCTGAATTGATGGAAATTTTTGAGAAAAATTATGAGGAAGATTATGAAAGGATCTAATGATTAGCATTATTCTTTGGGGGGATTGTATTTTAATACAATAGACCCTGGTTAATGTTACTTGAATCAATTTTTTTAAGTTTTAGTCTGTTTTCTTTCACAGTTGACTTTAAACTATAGTGTTCTCCCCATCTATAATAATAAAAGCATAATATGCTAATTAGACCGGACATCCTCCTGGATGACGTTCTGGACAAAGCCGTGGCTGCGGGTCCCGGGTGCCGGAGGGAAGCCGGTGCCAGCAGCCAGGGGAAGGAAGGCCTATTCTTGCATGAATTTCGTGCATTGGGCCTCTAATTATGTTATAAATACTTTAGGAGGCATTAAGAAGGAAGGGTGAATTTGGGATGTGGAAAAGAATAGGACACAGGATTATTTTTCATGTGATCGAGTTTTCTACATTCATGCAACTAGTAGTGATTCGGGTTGTTTTCCTGAGCAGGATGCAAGGGTGATTTCTTTCCCGGGTCCTTTCCCAGATGGATTCGAAGAATGAAACCATGGACAAAAGGTGGCAGATGAAAAGGGTGGAAATTTATTGGAAACAAATACAGATTCCCATGTAGAGAGGTAACCCACCAAGCTCTTTTTTGCTAAGGTTTATAAAGGCTGTAGTTCTTTGTTTCTTCATACTGCCTTCTAATTTGTCACTCTTTGCAGAATATCAGCTTCAAAGCCCAAACCCCAAGTGGTGCCCTCCTCTTCCTCACACCCTTCAGTGGTAGAATTCTCTATCTCCTGTGAAAATCAGTTTTCTTCTTCCTGCCATTTGTTTAGGATCATGTTTTAAAGTAATATGCAAAACAGTTACTAAAAACAATATTTTATTATTATGCAACTCTGGAACTTGAATTTGTAGAATATTAATTTACACCAACAGGTGATAATTATTTGCCCTTAGAAAAAATCAAAAGGCACTAATTTCTAAAAGAAAGAAAGAGGGAGAGAGAAAGGGCCCTTTTAAAGACTGTTCAATTTATTTTAAAATTTGTTTGGTGTTTACTTTGGAAATAAATCAGTCTTCACTTCAGAAGATTAATGAAGCATAAATTGAAAACTTTAATTTGGGATGTCCATCTTAAACTATCATGAGCAACTTTCCTAATCGAAGAAAACACCTTCTCTCAGGTTGAGATAGACTTAAACAAAGGTGAAGGTGACATGTTTATGTTTCAAAGGGCTCCACTAAATACACAGAAAAAAAGAAAATGATGTCCTAACCAAATAAGATATAACCAATATCTTGAGAACTAGAGCTATGTTGCTAAAGCCTTGATTGTATAGAGTATATTCACGGAAAATAAAATATTTAGATACTGTATATCCACTTTACAATGATTTGAAAGGCAAAGAACTTTCTTACATTTTGTGTTAAAAATAATAAAATGTCAGCACTTTGTACCACCACATATTTATTAAGCAATGTGCAAATTCTAGGGATACAAATCTGCATAAGCTAGACACTGTCTAAACGCCATTGAAGGACATATCTTGTTAATAAGTGTAATATGTTCAGGGCACTACAAGATCCTATGGGAACAGAGGGAAGGAAAAGTCAATCCCATTCTTATAAGGTCCATGAACTTTCTCAGAAGAGTGAAATCTAAGCATAAACCTTTTAAAATATAGATTAGGTTTTATATTAAAACCAATAAAGGTAGGGAGGTGATAAAGGTACTAAGAAACAGAAAAGAGATAACTGCTTTAAAATCCACAATTTAATGGATGTACAGGGTGGGGTAAAAGTAGGTTTATAGCCCTAGCCGTTTCAGCTCAGTGGTTAGAGCGTCAGCCTTCAGTCTGAAGGGTCTCAGGTTCTGATCAAGGGTGCGTACACCAATCATGTGTCTCTCTCACATCAATGTTTCTCTCTCTGTCTCATCCCCTCCCTTCCATTCTCTCTAAAAACTCAATGGAAAAAATATCCTCAGGTAAGGATTACTAGTAAAAACAAAAAAACAAAAAACAAACCCAGCAGTTTACAATTGTAAGTACATGAAACAGAGTTTATTCTTGTATTAGTGTTTATTAATTATTGTATTATATTCCATACAAACAATTGTAAACTTACTTTTGCTCCACCTTGTATATAACCAAACTTGTTTAGTATTTGTTTAGAACTGCTGCAATATGGTATTTAGTTTACTTAGAAACATTTTAAAGAGATTCCTTTATTTCAGCAACTTTCAAACAGTGTGCTGCAAGAATTTTTAAAACATTCAATACTTCATTTAGTCAGGGGCACTGACCTTTTTTTCCTTAGATTGTCAAATAAAAAAAATGACATCAACCAACATAACAATAGTCATCCAGTGTGAATGAATCAAAATTATAACTATTTTTTGTCAGATCGTCAAAAAATATATATTTTGGTAAGCTGCAGAATTTTAGTAATTGGTTTATGTGAGCCATGAGATGAAAAAGGTTGAAAATTGCTACTTTGTTTGAAATATATTCCAAAGCAATTGAAGTTTTGGCTATAGGTGAACCTCAGATTCTATAATGTTATATTTTAATTATTCTGAACACTACTATAGCTATCATTAGCAAACATTTAAAATATTATATAAAAAATTTTAAAGACATTTCAATCGATTATATTTTTCACTCCTCTATTTCTAGTAGTGGAGGCAAGCTCCCTCCTTATGTCTCTATGCTTTTCGTAGAAAAAAACCCATGACTGAATTTAAATAAAAGGTTAATTGGTGTTTGTTTGGTTTTGGTTTGGTTGTGTCCCCCTAACCCCAAGCCCATAGATCTATTCTGTTTTAATCATTCTTAGGTGAGTGGTTTTACTTTGTTTTGTTTTTCAAAAACAATTTTCTGTGAGGTAAAAAAGAATGTTACTCTTTGTGAGGAGTTGGATTCATTTACTCAATGGAATAAGACTCTCATTTGCTACAATCTGGATTCAAAACCTACCTTTGTATCATCAACATTTCTTCCTCAAAATAGAAGATACTGAAATTTCAGCAGACTCTTTCTAAATTGGCCTGAGAAAATTCAGTGTGGTGTTCTTTGGGCTTAAATTGAAAGGCCACATTGAATTAAGGCCTTTCTAACTATAGAACATCCATGCTGATTTATTGATTTTCTCTGCATTTCCATCTAAATCTAGGGATTTCCATTTTCCTGGTCTTTTAGTATTCTAGGTAGTTTATTATCTCATATAATTGATATTGATATAGCTCATATATCAATAAAAGCAATATGTTAGGTGGAGCACTTTTATTAATTAGTTCATTAAAAAATTTTTTGCTCCACACCTACTGTGTATCAGGCAGTATTTTCAGTGCTCACATCAATGCACTGAATAAATCCTGTTGGCAGCAATAGTTTAAAATTTTCCAGTTATTGGATACTTAAAGAGCCTTCTTTTAAAATTAATCATTAGATTGAATCATTTACATAACTAATGAAGAAGGTGCTGTGGTTATATACTCATGTATGAAAATGCTATTTCTGAGGAGGTTTATTGTTAGTAGAGTAATTAATCTCATACAGGAATTAGTAGCACACCACCATTGGAATACACCTTTTTCCCCCCTCACTACTCTATGGTGATAAGCAATAAGCAAACATGATAGTGAGCAAAGCCAACAAAAAAGTGTATATTTGGAAAAAGTCAACAATAGATCATGACTATGTAATTATGTAGAATATGAAAACCATCCTATCTAATAATAGACAAACATGGTAATTAAAGGTACCTCCAACACGCTTCCCATTGGCTAATCAGGGCGATATGCAAATTAACTGCCAACCAAGATGGCGGCCGGCAGCCAGGCAGCTGAAGTGAACAGGAGGCTTGCTTGCTCCGTGATGGAGGAAGCCAAGGTTCCCCGCCTGCCGACGCCCAGCTCTGAGCTGCAGTCTAAGAAACATTGTTGCAAATATAGAAGCTAAACAATCCCCAGAAACCTGCTTTCAGTCAGCCGGGATCTCAGAGCTGGAGTCGCAACAAAGTTTTAAATACAGAAGGTAAACAAAGCCCAGAAACCTGCTTTCAGCAGC
>NW_005370411.1:881368-885103 GCF_000412655.1 Myotis brandtii
ACAAATTTTTGTGCACTGGGCCTCTAGTCTATATATATAAAACACTAATATGCAAATAGACTGTACAGCAGAACAACCAAACAACTGGTCACTATGACATACGCTGACCACCAGGGGTTGCACGTGGAACATGGCAGGTGTTGGCAGCAGGTGGCAGAGCACAGAACATGCGGGCGTTGGCCATGGTGGGGTGGTGGAGCAGGTGAGCAGGGGCACCAAGACAACCAAGGCAGGGCACCCGTCGCTGTCATAGGTGTGAGCCTCTGGTGGTTACTGAAAATTCTTGCTCCCACACACCGCGGTCCTACTGATGGCCCAGCCCCACTCACACCCACTGCTAGTGCCAGCCCCAACGCTCTGCGCCATCAGTGGGTGTGAGTGGGGCCAATGTCAGCGGCAGTGGTGGGACTGCTGGCAGACAGGGGACCGGGGGCCGCAGAGGGAGGGTCAGTCAGGTGGGAGTGTTGGAGGATGTGCCGAGACCCGCCCCTGTGCCCATCGCAGCCTCGCAACCCACAGTTCCTTTCAAGGTGTACAAATTCGTGCACTGGACCCCTAGTTGTATTATAAGTTAGAAAGCTTGTGTCATGTGCGACCTCTCACCAACAGCCTTAAATCCCTCAAGTTCATTGAACTTCCTTTCTGCCCCTGTGAAAAGAAGAGCAGGCATTTACTAAGCACTTACCATATGCTGTGTAGTATTCTTTGTGCTTTAAATGTATTCATTGAATTCTCACAACACCCCAGAAGAAGATATTATCACTATTCCCTTTACACAAATGAATAAATGATGGTACATAACTTGGAAACTTGTTCAAAGTCACACAACTGATGAACCCAGGATCCATGCTCTTAATCGGGGAGTGTTCTTATAAGACCATACATGAGATAATAAAGAATTATAGAAATGTTATTCTTAAAGTGTGATTGAATAACATGTCCTGTTGTGTGTGTGTGAGTGTACTCATCTTTAAAGTAAATACAGTAAGGCTGCAATTTAACCTTCCAAATCCATCAGCTAAAACCTGGTCACATGTTCAGAATTGGTCCACTAAGAAACTATATGGGAGAGCTGTGAGGAGAGAGAGAACCTGGTAATTGTTTCCCTGGCTCCCTTCCTGTAGGGTTGTTTCAGGCAAGCTGTGTCCTGGCTGGCAGGTGACTGGTCTTTTCCAGACAGTTTCTTTATCACATTCCCCTTATTTTTTTTTTGTGGTTAACTGCTACTAACTTCCATTAGACACAAAGATTGGAAGGGGTCAAGTGTAAAAGGGAAAAAAATCAGGATAGTTTTTCATTAGTTTAGTTAAGAGATAAAGGTGGCCTGGACTGGTGTGGTGGCAATGGAGATGGAGAGAAGTGAATAGAGTCAAGATAGATTTTGAAAGTAGAGTTAACAGGACTTGCTGACTATGGTTTGGATATGTGGTGTCAAGGAAAATGGTGAAGTCATGGTTGACTCCCAAGTCTCCATCTGTAGCAACTGGCTGAATGGTTCCAGTTACTGATGTGAGAAAGACTCAGGACCATCAGATAAAGACAACCTGGCCTAGGTGGCTGGCATCCTCTTCTTGTCTTAAGTCTGATATAATTCTCATCTTGGCTTCCATTCTTCACTCTTTATTTTATGCAACGCATGAGCCCTACTGATTGATACAGTGATACTTTTCATGGCTGTAATTTAATTTCTATGTCTTTATAACATTATTCACTAATAATCAATATGTGCCCTTCCTATATTTTATAGGTTGTAAATAATACCTAGAGTTACAGCTTCATATATTCACCATCTTTGGAGTATTTACTTTTATTTTCAGGCTGCTAACATATAACAAGCTACCAGGTGAAAAAAAATCCAAGTTTTCAATATTTTACTTTCTCCATAAGAATGGTAGATTTATGAAAGCTGGAACCATATGTAATATTTTAGTCCCCACAGTACCTAACCATAAGAAACAAATAACTATTGATTTGGAATTGACAACAAATCATTAGAGTGATCATTTCACCTCCCCACTTGCCTTGCCACCACCTCCTGTTTCATCCATATGACATTTGCAGCTGGTATAGTAGGAAAGTCAAACCAACTTGATGTTTGGAACTTATAATTCATTACCTGTGATAACTGACTGGTGCATGAATAGAGACTTTAGTGCTTCTGTTTATGAAGGTTTGATTCCCCAATGAATACTTTCTATCTCAAAATTCTCAATTTTCCTGAAAATTAGCACAAGAAGAAATATTACTAATTGTTTTGATTCACCTCTTCATCAATTCATCATATAAGAATGCAAGGTGCCAATCTTAGGATTACAAATATGAATAAGAGAAAATTCCTGACACCAAACAGCTCATAATATAAAAGGAAAAAAGTATAGTCCCAACATATTTGTCTGAATCTTTTTTTTCTGCCTCTCTTATAAATAGTGTTGCTGTATTATACAGCAAGTTAGCTGTATTTTGTAATTTGCATACCATGTAAGGCGAAAGTAAATATTTTGGGGTTCTTGTTAGACAATATTTGTTAAGTGCTAATTAATATCATGGTATTAGTTTAAATGCTATGAAATCTAAATGAGAGGAAGAAATGCAAAGTATCTATTATATGTCAAACCCTTTAATATATAATATTATTTTATTAGTTTCAACATGATAGTTTTCTAACTCCATACAGGATGACAAATGAGGATTTTCTAGCACTCTCTGCTAAGCATTGTGTTTTGTGTATTAAAAAATGTTATCTAATTTATATCTTCGAAGCCGTATTGTAAGGCTGCAGTTCCAGTCATCATTTTTCAAAGGAGAATCTGAAGCTCAGGGAGTTGGATTAAGTTGTGGAAGCTCATGCAGCTCATGCGAGATGGAGCTGGGATATAAAGCAGTCGCCTGATTCATTTCCCCTCATGGGCACTGGAGATTCAATTCCGTCTATTTCTGGGATCATGAGTGAGGGTGGAGAAGAGGAGCCTGTTGCTGTCGATAGCTGGATTTTAGTGTAGCTAAGTATGTGTAATCCATGCAAGGAGACCCACAGTTATTTGAAGGATCTATGAGTCCTAAAGTCTTTTCATTGTAAATATCAAATTTAGCATAGCACTTGGCTAACATGCTTTATGTTAAAGGCACAGTAAGTTTAAACTTTATGCCGATATTTAAATTCACTTCTTAAAGAGAGAAAGATGTAGGGAAAGGGAAACTCTCATACACCGTTGGGGAGCATATCAATTGGTACAGTCATTTCAGTCATTTCAGAGAAGAAGATAGTGTAAACATGTGCGCATACTCTCTCTAATCCAGCAGTTTCACCTTTAGATTCACTCTTGAAACAAATCCTTATATGTGCGCCCAAGGAGACGTGGGCAGAGATGTTCAATGCAGCATTGGTTTCAATAACAATAATTTGAAAAGGTCCTAGATTTTTATCAACAAAGGAATAAGTAAATAACTGTTGGTATAGTCACACAGTAAAATATTATACAGATGTATATGCATTAACAGAGACATTTTGAACTTTATAAAATGGACCATTGTCTTAAAGGCATAATACACATGAAATAATTCATTTTAAGTTTAAAAAAACACTCCAAACAATACTATATTACCCTATGCTACATTTCATACTATACTATCCTATATATTAAAGAAGTAATGTGCAAATTGACCATCACACCCTCGCACAGATGGCTGGCAGGGGAGGGCAGTTAGGGGCGACCAGGCCAGCAGGGGAGGGAGGGC
>NW_005370411.1:885221-908668 GCF_000412655.1 Myotis brandtii
GCTGGCAGGGGAGGGCAGTTAAGGGCGACCAGGCCAGCAGGGGAGCAGTTAGGCATCGATCAGGCTGGCAGGGTAGTGGTTAGGGGGGTGATCAGGCTGGCAGGCAGAAGCAATTAGGGGCAATCAGGCAGACAGGCAGGCAAGCGGTTCGGAGCCAGCAGTCCCAGAGAGGGATGTCCGACTGCAGGTTGGGATCAGGACTAAACTGGCAATTGGACATCCCCCAAGGGGTCCCAGATTGGAGAGGGTGCAGGCTGGGCTGAGGGACACCCTCCCCAGTGCACAAATTTGGTGTACTGGGCCTCTAATAAAATATATAATAAATATATAGTATTGTTACATATCACAAATAACATTATATTATGCATTTTTAACATATAGTTGCTTAGGAAACATATGAAAACATTGGTAAAAAAGATACATTACAACTTCAGGTTAATGCTTACTTTGGGGTTAAAAAAAAACAACACAAGAAAATGTGATTAAAGAGGTTAGAAAAGGTACTCAATTATCTGGAAAGTTGTTAGTGGTTTTTTAATTTCACAAAAACAGATGGAAACCAAGTCCTTCAAATGTTCCCATTTTTAAAAACTAGGTGGTGGTATACAGATATCCATTACGTTATTGTACTTTTCTATTTGACTGTATGAAGTTTCATAATAAACAGAAGACTTACACATGAAATTTTCTGTTTAACGTTTTTATAAAAGAGACTTGTCTCTCCATTTTTTGTTGTTGTTAATAACCCTTATTTATAAAATGTAATTTTGGAGTGAAAAGTACATTTTAAGTCTCTCTTTGAATTGTATGTTTTTAGAGTAAATATCTCTAACAAAGTTAAGAACCAACTTTTTGGATGATATAGAATTCTTCATTCTCTTTGCAATTTCAAAAATGCACCATATCTCTGATCTCATTTCTGAAATTCAGCCTTAGATGGAAGCTTAGTCATAAAATATCAATCACAACAACAAGCTTTAAGAATAAGCTGGTGACACTATTCACTTTTTTTCTTTGTTGTTGAATTTGTTGGGTGGCATTGGTTAATAAAATTACATAGGATTCAGGTGTAAAATTCTATAATACATCATCTCTATATTGTATTGTGTGTCCACTACCCCAAGCGAAGTATCCTTCCATCACCATTTATCCCTCCTATACCATCTTCTACCTTCCCATACCGCTTTTTCTCTGATAATCATCATACTGTCTGTGTCTATGAGATTATTATTATTATGTGCTTAATCCCTTCACCTTTTCCACCCAACCCCATAACCCCCCTCTTCTCCTCTTTATTTTGCTTATTAATTCATTTTGTTCATTAGAATCTACATAGGACTGGAATCATATGGTACTTATCTTTCTCTTACTGGCTTATTTCCCTTAGCAAAATGCTCTCCAGACACTCCAGGCTGTCACAGAGGGTAAGAATTCCTTTTTTTATGGCTGAGTAGTATTCCATTGTGTAAATATACATAGCTGTTTTATCCATTCATCTACTGATGGACACTTGGGCTGCTCCCAAATCTTGGCTATTGTAAATAATGCTGCAATGAATGTGCAAGTGCATATATTCTTTCAAATTAGTATTTCTAATTTCTTCAGATATATTCCCAGAAGTGAAATCGCTGGTTTATAAGGCAGTTCCATTTTTTTTTATTTCTTTGAAGTAACTACATACTGCTTTTCAAAGTGGCTGCACCAATCTGCATTTCCACCAACAGTGCATAAGGGTTCCCTTTTCTTAACATCATGCCAGCATTTGTTTGTTGATTTATTGAATGTAGACTTTGACAGGTGTGAAGTCATATCTCATTGTGGTTTTAATTTGCATTTTTCTGATGATTAGTGACCATTGTTAGTGAGCATTGCTTCATATGTCTATTGGCCATCTGATGTCCTCTTTGGAGAAGTGTCTATTCAAACTATACTACAAGGTCATGGTAATCAAACAGCCTGGTACTGGCATAAAAAACAAACAAACAAACAAAAAACAGACATATAAATCAGTGAAACAGAATAGAGAGCATAGGAATATTTGACAAAGGAGGCAAAAATATGCAGTGGGGTAAAGATAGTCTATTCAATAAATGGTGTTGGTAAAATTGGACAGATAGATGCAAAAAAAGTGAAGCTAGGCCACCTTTTTACAGGATTAAATTTTTATTTTATTTTTTAAAATATATTTTATTGATTTTTTACAGAGAGGAAGGGAGAGGGAGAGAGATAGAGAGTTAGAAACATCGATGAGAGAGAAACATCGATTCAGCTGCCTCTTGCACGCCCCCTACTGGGGATGTGCCCGCAACCCAGGTACATGCCCTTGACCAGAATCGAACCCAGGACCCTTCAGTCCCCAGGCCGATGCTCTATCCGCTGAGCCAAACCGGTTAGGGCCAGGATTAAATTTTTAAATGTTAGACTTGGACCATAAAAATCCTAGAAGAAAACATAGGTAGCAAAATCTAGGACTTTTCTTAAAGCAATATTTTTTTTCTGATATATCACCTTGAGCAAGGAAAACAAAAGAAAAAATAAACAAATGAGACTACATTAAACTAAAAAGTTTTTGCACAGCAAATGGAACCATCAGCAAAAGGAAAAGACAGCCCACTGAATGGGAGAACATACTAGCCAATGATACATCGGATAAGGGGTTAACATCAAACATTTATTAGGAACTGATGAAATTATGCTTTGCTGATGAGTCAAGTAATTGAAATCTTTATATAAATTCCCAGCTACTGTGATCACATCTATTTCTTTGTTAATAAGAAAAGTAAGTCATTTTAAAAGATAAAGTAAAATTAGAATATTATTTCACAAGTCATTTACCTTTGAAGTCAGAAAATTGGTCCAAGAATGACTTGTTATGTGAATTCATCAGCACAAAGTCAGTAACTATTCAACTTTTTAGGAAGTAGTACCAGTAATAACAAATACTGCTTTTGAGATATTATAATGTGATTTGAAAGACAGAGATGATTGTTTTTAAAAGAAAATGGCATTTGACTCTGAACTTACCCTTCGTTGCTATCTTGCTTTATGTTACTAGGACTTCATATATTATAGTTAAGTTTAAAAGCCATATAGCTATCTCCTTTTATACCATGGGTAAAAAACTTTTAGTCTTCTAAAAAAAATTCTTTTGCCTTTTTTTTCCCCCTCTCCAAAATAAATCAGTTTTCTCTGCTGTGTAAAATTATCAAAAAAAATGTTATATGAAGCATTTGTTGGATACATAATTCTTAAAACAAAAGAAAGTTCTTTTTTTTTTAAAGATATTTTATTGATTTTTTACAGAGAGGAAGGGAGAGAGATAGAGAGTTAGAAACATCGATGAGAGAGAAACATCGATCAGCCGCCCTCTGCACACCCCCCACTGGGGATGTGCCCGCAACCAAGGTACATGCCCTTGACCGGAATCGAACCCGGGACCCTTCAGTCCACAGGCCGACGCTCTATCCACTGAGCCAAACCGGTTTTGGCAGAAAGTTCTTTTTTTCAAGCATTTGTTTTACTAGTACTGTAAGATCCATGGCTTTTGGTTTTCATTGGAAGTAAAACTTTTCAAATCTTTTTCAGAGACCAAAATATGTTCCCCAATTTTATTTCCCTTTACTTAGTGAAGTAATAGCTATTTTAACTCCTGTGTCTCTCAATACTTTCTATATTCTAGGCTCATTTTATGCTTTGGAGGACTAAAGTAAAAGTTAAGACAAAGTTCTAAACTTCACATACCCACCAGCTTCCTACTTCCAGCTTCCCACATTCACAAGTGCCATCTTAGTTCCCTAGTCATCCAGACTCAACACCTTTCCTCTCCTACCCTTTTGCCTCTTTCACCTTTAAGATCCTCACTCTTACCTACCAATCAGGAATCAGTTACCAAATTAACCATCATGTTTTGGTATTTCTTATTACCACTCTTTCCCAGGCCCTACCAATCAGGAATCAGTTACCAAATTAACCATCGTGTTTTGGTATCTCTTATTACCACTCTTTCCCAGGCCCCAAGCCTCAAGCCTGGATTACTGTACTCGTCTTCCAAATGTTCTCATTGATGCTATTCTTTCTTCATCTTCACAATATGCCTATATCCACTACTTTTTTTTCTACACTTTTCACTACTGGATTTAAATATTTACCTTGTTCTCTAATAATATTAATAACTTCTTATTTTCTGACTTTTGAAATTGCATAGTTTTGTCAACATTTCTTATAGGACATTATGCTTTTATAGGACAAATATTTATTGAGCACTGACTTTGTGTTAAGCCCATGCAGGCACTGGTTACACAATACCGAATAAGGCAAAAAAAATTTTTTTACCGTACCACCTTTTTAGTCTATTTTCCCTTTTCTCCACATATTAAAAGGCATCTTTTATTACCACGTAGTAAAACCTGACCACTCATGAAGTTTGGAAAATAGTTACTTAAGCTTTCTAGATACACTGGTCATGCTACTACATAGGCCTTTATTTTCTCATTGCATGACAAACAGAGGGTATTTTTAAAAAATAGTTTTTAATCATTAAACTACTCCTCCAACTTCTGTTGTTTATGATTTAAGATTAGTGTCTTTCACATCACTGAGAAAATACGGGGGAGAAGAACTGTGAATTCCATAATTATTAGTGTGTTAAAACTATATAGCTAAATGATAGTTTTACCACATTCTATTCCCATCAAATCGTGGGTAAGGATGAGAAAGAAGAGGGGACAAAAACTATTAAGTAAAGTTTCTTCTTCCTTTTATTAATTTAAGCTACAAAACAAATTAATCAATTTTTTTCTAACTTTATAGAGAATTAAGAACATAGTTTATATTTTTAAAAAAGATGATTTGCATATTCTAGATAACATTTCTCTGCTTAACTTCCTGAGAAAATTTAAGTATAATGTTAATAAATGAATTGGTTTAAATATTTGAACCCTTACTACAGATATAAAATTAATGCTTAAAAGAATTAATAATGGAATACTACCCAGCAGCTAAAAGGAACGAACTACTAATACATGCACCAACATGGGTGAATCCTCAGTAATTATGCTGAAATAAAGAAACCATACAAAAAAGATTATATACTGTATGATTCATAATATAAATTATAAGAAATGCAAACTAACCTATAGTGAGATAAAGCAGATCAATAGCTTGTCTGGGGACAATGGTGGAGGAGGAATAGATTACAAATGTGTAAAAGGACTCTTGCTGATAATAAAAATATTCAGTATCTCCATTGTAGTGATGGTTTCACAGGGTATTTTTTTTCTCTAAACACTTTAAATATTTCACTCCACTGTCTTCCTGCTTGCATGGTTTCTGAGAAGAAATCAGATGTAATTCTTATGTTTATTCATCCACAGGTAAGGTATTTTTCTCTTCTGGATTTTTTCAAGATGTTTTCTTTGTTTTTGATTTTCTGCAGTTTGAATATTATATGCCTAGGTGTCATTTGGGGCCATTTATACTGCTTGGTGTTCTCTGAGCTTCCTGGACCTATGGCTTGGTGTCCAACATTAATTTGGGGACATTCTCAGTCCTTATTGTTTCAAATATTTCTTCTGTACCTTTCTCTCTTTTTTTCTCTTCTGGTATTCTCATTAAGCATGTGTTATACTATGTGTAATTTTCCCACATTTCTTGGATATTTGGGTTTTTTTCTCTAGTCTTTGTTCTATTTTCTTTTTGGTTTTCAAGGTTACTATTGATATATTCTCTAGCTCAGAGATGTTTTTTTTCTCACCTGCATTCAGTTTACTACTAAAGCCCATCAAAGGCATTCTTTGTGTCTGTTAAGTGTGTGTGTTCTTTCTCTCTCACACTTACTTTTGATTCTTAGGATAGCCAGCTCTCTGCTTACCTTGCCCATCTGTTCTTGCATGTTATCTTCCTTATACATTAAAACCATTAACATATTATTCATAGCTGTTTTAAAGTCCTAGGCTGATAATTTCAGCATCTCTGCCATGTCTGATTCTGATGCTTGCTTTATCTTTTTAAAATGTGGGCATGTCTTGTAATTTTTAAATAGCTAGACATACTGTATTAGGTAAAAGGAACTGTTGTAAATAAGCCTTTAGAAATGTGTTGAGGAGGTATGGGAAAAGGGCAAACATTGTATAGTCCTATGATTAGGTCTCAGTCTTTTAGTGAGGCTAAGCTTCCGGACTGTGAACTTCACATTGTTTCTTGTTTTGGTTTTTTTCTCTCTCCTACTTAAATAAAACAGGATGAGTACAATGGGTTGGAATTATGTGTTTCCCTTTCCCAGGACAGTTAGGCTCTGATAATATGCCAACAGGTTAGTTTCTCCTGAGGGCAGGTTTGTTAAGAATGCTCTGGTGTATTTCAAAATGGTTTTTCTCCTACCCTTGCCTGAATGGGAGGGAATTTTTGTCCAATATTTACTATGAGAACCTGATCAAGCTCCTGGAGGTAAAAGTCACAAAGAATGTGGGGTCCCCTTAAAACTGGGACCCCTTGGAGTTTTTTACTCTCAGAGTTGTCCACACTGAGCCTTCAGCAATTGTTAATTATAGTTAATGTTTTCTTTTCCTGGAACTGGTTTCCATAGTGGTTTCCACTCAGGAGTCTCTCCAATTTGGGGGCAGAGGATTGCCCAGTGAACTCACCTCCATCACAGATCCAAGAAAAGTTTTTGAATTTTTAGTCTATTCAAATTTCTACTTGTTATTCAGATAGAGTGGTTGACTTCCAACCTCCTTACAGGTGGAACCAGGTCCATTGCCTTCATTTTTATTCAGAAATGCAGTTTGAACCAGAACTTTGGAGAATCATTTCTGCACTGGTGGGTGCTCTTCTTTTGAGATAGTGAGACTTCTTTCCAGCACTGTTACCATCTGCAATCATTGAAGGATTTATACACACACACACACAAAAAAAAAAAAATCAGGAAGTAAGGAGAACAATGCTAAGAAGTGATGAACTGTACTCGAGGTGGGTTAGGGAAAACAAGAATCGAAGTAACAGTTTATGATACAGATTCCATATTACCAGGCTGTCAAAGACTCAAGTAATGAGGATAGGAGAATATTACTTGAGTCTTTGGAAAATGTTCTAATGGAAAAATACCTGAAAAGCATATGAAGTAAATGAAATAAACAAAAAATTCTTTTTCTCAAAATATAGTTATTATATAAAGTATCAGAAAAGATTAGTTAGTATAACAATGAAAATAATAGCCTATTTATTTTTTATTGATGCCTATTATATCTTGCTAGAGGCCTGGTGCACGAATTCGTGCATGGGTGGGGTCTCTTGGCGATTGGGCTGGCAGGGGGGGGGGGGGAAGATGGGGTGGGAGACCACAGGAGGTTGGCTGTAGGAGCGCACTGACCACCAGGGGGCAGCTCCTGCGTTGAGTGTCGGCCTACTGGTGGTCAGTGCATGTCATAGCTACCAGCCAGTCATCCGGTTGTAAAGGTCACTTAGGCTTTTATATTTATACATAATTCAATACAGAATTGTACTTAGTAAAAACCATCTAGAACAGCAGTGGGCAAACTACGGCCCGCGGGCCGGATTTGGCCCATTTGAAATGAATAAAACTAAAAAAAAAAGACCGTACCCTTTTATGTAATGATGTTTACTTTGAATTTATATTAGTTCACACAAACACTCCATCCATGCTTTTGTTCCGGCCCTCCAGTCCAGTTTAAGAACCCATTGTGGCCCTCGAGTCAAAAAGTTTGCCCACCCCTGATCTAGAATCTGAAAATTCAGGCATATCTGCCTGTTGTCCAGCTCTGCGTCCAAGTATATGATACCAGGCCCCACATGGTCAAAAATGGACAAACAAAGATGATTCTCCTACACTTTGTTGCCAAAGTGCAGACTGGAGAGATCTCTTTCATTTGAAAGATAATTAACAACAACAAAAGCCATCATGTGACCAATTAAAAACACTTCAGAACCAAGGAAGAGAACATAATATAAATGATTAGGAGAAAGTTTGGACTTCTGAAAAATCTTTTTTACTATAGAAAGTAGAAACATAATGATTTTCAAAAGGATGTGTTTTGATCTCAGAGTGGAGAATGCATAAAGTGAAAAAAAGTTAAATATGAAATGAGAGATGCTAATTATCAATATAAGGAAAACAATATATGATAAAAATAATAAATTAGTTCTCACAAATTTAGGAGATTCACAGTCTGCCTGAAGGACAACCATGGACCTTCTTAGCTATTGAGGTGTTGACGGGGAAATATTGTGATACAGACTTTTATGCCCAGATAAATTGCATTTCTTATGTGAAGAAAATGAAGTGTCTGAGATATTCAATGGCTACCCATATACTCTTACAGGGAAAACTACTTATGACACTTTTCAACTATGAAGTGAATCAAATATAAAAACTCAAATGAGCTAGTCACAGAATATTTTTAAAGTGTAACTTGCCTAGGAATCCATTAAAAAGAAATAATTCAAATTTATTTACATACCAAAATACCCATCTTAGTAATATTGTCATAGTGAAAATTTTTTAATTTATTTTTTAAATACACTGTCTGAAATCTCCCATCACTAAAGCAACATCTGCTTCACAATTTATTGCAGTTTGAAAGATTACTACCTATAATGTGTTAGCTTTATTTTAGCATAGATTTATTTTATTCATGATTATAAAGGCAACCTCCTCTTCATAGAGATGCTTTTTCTCTTCAATCTAGTCAGTTGTCCTTTCAAGAGTGTGGCATTTTTTTCCTGACTTCTAATTATTTTAGACTTCTACTAATTATATTATTAAGCCAACTACGTTGGCTTAATATGACATAGAAATTCTGTAAATTTTCAAGGCTTTCCAATCTTCCAATAATACAAATATTTTAGTTAGCTTATATTTTCCAAACCAAAATAAATAAAACAAAACTAATTTTCTAATGAAAATATACCTGAAAGCATAGGAGGTAAATAAAATAGACAACAAAATTTGTTATTAAAATATAGGTTTAGCCCTGACCGGTTTGGCTCAGTGGATAGAGCGTCCGCCTGCAGACTGAAAGGTCCCAGGTTCGATTCTGGTCAAGGGCATGTACCTTGGCAGCTGATTGATGTTTCTCTCTCATCAATGTTTCTAACTTTCTATCCCTCTCCCTTCCTCTCTGTAAAAAATCAATAAAATATATTTTTAAAAAATACATAGGTTTAGTATAATGTATCTAAAAGATCAATTAGCATAATAAAGAAATTAATAGCCTATACATTTATTATTGATGCCTATTATATCCTACATACTGAACTAGTCTCTTTGTACAGATTAACTCCCTAAAGTGCCATCACAACCTATTAGGTAGATGCTATTAACATTCCAGCTTGTCAATGAGAAAGTGAGGTATAGAAAAAGTAAGCGAATTCCCAACAGTTAATTAAGCTGCTGAGCCAGAATTCAAAGTCCAGGAAATCTAACTCCAGATTTGACTTTTTAAAATCCTACATTATCCACCCTATTAATGAGGCCACATCACACTTACGGAAAATGAATGTTAAATAAATGGAAAAAGTTAGACACAGTCATCCTACTTTCACTTGACTCCTGTGTCTTGCTCATGAGAATAATCATATAAGTACTCAAAAACATTTCCTGTTGTTCAGCAAATAAGAATATTAGCAAGTTTAGAGGTTTTGCTGATGTGTATACTATATGCAAATACAACATTTTGTTAAGACTTAGAAATGTTAGACATATTTTGGAACATCAAATAATCATGCCTAATTAAATTGAGCTTTAGTAGGTTGTGAGCTGTGGTTATTTTTTGGTTGGCCAATTTAAGATTCCTACACCATTTGGGACCCGGGAGACTGCTTAGCACTAAACCTAAACATTGAAAGCATTTATAAAGACATTTGGTTTGTATTCAGATAAAGAGAATTAAGTCATTCGTTATCTTGTTTTTCCAGTAGACATTCAGATTTATATTAGAACAAAAAATGTGTTTACAAATAAAAGAAAGTAGATTCTGATTTAGCATAATATAAATGTCTATAATGTTAGCTATTTAGAAATGTGTGTTTTACATGAACTTCTATATGGATGATGAGCATGTTTTAAGTGAAAGTCTAATAAGCATATTAGCAAAATATTTAAATTACAGTAACTGATTTTGACATCTTCAGTAAATGCCAAGAAACGTAGCTTTTCCAGCAGGTTCATGGAAATGTTCAGATAAAATATTCATGAATTCTCTACCAAAATAAAAGCTTTTTATAGTCTTGTTTGACAGAGGATGACCTTTGCTTCAATAGTTCCCTTCTTCGCTGTAACTTAGTGTTTAGGTGCCCTGCTTAGATGAATAAAACATAGCATTTTGTTTTTGTGTTTTCTAGTATATGCGATAATTAATAGAAAGAAAGACTTTGAAGTTTCAAAATGAAGTAAATGGGTTTACAAAGAAAGGCATTAAGAAATCTTTGAAGATCAATTTCCCAGCAGGAAATTTGTCAAAGCAATTAGGAACCACCCTGACTTGGAGAAACACAGTAGAGCTCAATTGATGTGCTCTTTCATATAACTAAAGCACTTTTAACTTTAGTGATCTGTGCTAGTCAACCACCTGATGGCTCATACAAAGATGGATCAATGATTCAGTTATGTACACACACACACACACAAAACTTTACAAAGACAGAATCAGTCAAATACATTACAGTTTCTAATATGACAACAAAACAAACAGGGAAAAATGAATTGGGTAATTTTTAATCAAATATACTATGGATTCAATCTAGGACAATTTTAGTATTTGTGCTTCTAGCTCTAGTCTTTGTATTCCTTGAGAAGAAAGTTAGTATCATTGCTACTGAGGTGTATTCAGAAAATAGTAGCAATTAAGGTGAACAAGAAACCATCTATTCATATCCTGAAAGTGTTTTAAAACAACCATCTGTTCCACCACACCCTTTTAGAAAATAGGATATCATCTGGCACAAAGGAACATGCCACATTAATTTTTGTGGTCATAAGACACCATTGATGCATTTAATCAGTAATATGCCTACTGGCCTGACTCAGAGGTGGTAGTTTATTCTATAGTACTGAAAGATTAATTAGGACCTTAATATGTAGATGTAGGGAATAAACTGTGGAGTAATTAATATTTCTTATATGGACCTCTCTATGTAAAGTCATGTGAAGATTTAATTTTAATAGAGACATTTACATTACATGTTCCTAGACAAGGAATAATTGTGCTCCTGTTGTGAAAATTACATATATCTTCAGAAACATTGAAAAAGGGCATTACCCATATTTGTTAAGAGCTACTTAAAAATTAAAACAAGCAAAATGCCATATTTATATTATTGAAATTGTTCTTGAAAACACATGCCCTTAAAATTAAATTCTAGCATATCAGCATGATTCTAGCCTAGTGTTTTCAATTAATTGAGTACCAATTGATGGCATGAGATTTATATATGTTCACTGATCTGGATAAATCCCAAAAAAAAGTGTATTAGTCTGAGTAAATGTTTTAATTTCCTGGACTTATCTTCTAGATCAGCATTCCCAAAGTATTTCAACAGAGTCCTATGACAGAAGTTTCAAAAAACTGGTTCCTTGATTGTTGGGGAGTGCTCACTCCTTCATCCTGCTTGACTTAACCAACTGTTGGGTCCAAACTGCTCTGCCAGGGACTGGCCCTCCTTGGACACTGGGTATTAGATGGAGAAGATATGAGAAGTCATGGGTATATAAGAGAGTCTTTATTGTAGCCCAAGTACCCATTGCTAACAAGGAGCTATCAGACAAAACAGTTCTTCAAAGCAGTCCCATAAAGCAGGCAGCCTCACACTGGCTGATTAATACATCTTTCCTACATGCAGCCTCCAACATAGGAGCTATACAAACGTAGTAGCTCGACTGAACAGCTGTTCACAGGCTGCTCGGTAACATACTTTATACCAACTTAGACAAAAGAGGCTTCTTGCCCAAATAGTGACATCAGTCTTTTGGGTTATAGAAGGGCACAGTTGCACATTGTATACAGTGCAATCGCTGTGTCCTTGCTTTTGCACCTGCATATGGAACTTGGCCTTGAACATCTGGCGTACTCTGGACAAGGCCCCCACACCAAATTGGCCTTGAACATCTGGCGTACTCTAGATAGGGTTCTCACATTGATCAATTAAGTTAAGGAAATGTGCATATTATTTGACCTTCTTCAGTACAAGTGGTCCCTGACTTACAAATGGCTCGACATGATTTTTTACTTTATGATGATGCAAAATTTCTATGCATTCAGTAGGAACTATACTTCAAATTTTGAACTTTGATCTTTGCCCGGGTTAGCAATATGTGACTAAGGCTACATAGACAAATACACACAAATTAATATATACATATAGTAAAAAAAAAATCTGCCCATCATCAATTGAAGTTGATCTCTTAAGGCAAAGCAGAAGACCATGGTAAGAATTACAGTAAATGAAACAATTCCAAAATTACTAAGGACAGTAGTATATACATTCAGGATGACACTCAAAATACTTAACATTTTTATGGCATGGGCATTAGCCAGATAGAACAGTGCTGGCTGTAAGCCATTGATATGATCATGATAGAGTGTCAGCTACATCTCATCATTTCAACATGAGCTCTTTCTATTTCCTTGTTTTTCTATCACTTCCCTTACACTGGCCTAATGTAATTTAAATATTCAGAAATGATCTGTTGCCTGACTAGCAGGGCTCAGTGGTTGAGCGTCGTCAACCTAGGAACCAGGAGGTCACAGTTTGATTCCTGGTCAGGTAATCTGTCTAGGTTACAAACTAAATCCCCAGTAGGGGTTGTGCGGGAGGCAGCCAATCAATTATTCTCTCTCATCATTGATGTTTCTCTCTCTCTCCCATTCCCTTCCACTCTGAAATCAATAAAAACATGTTTTTAAAAATAGAAACTATATGTTGCTGAATTCCAATATTTAGGTTTTTCTGAAATTAACATTCTCTTACATATTGTTCATGTATACTGTATAATTAATTATGTTAATGCTAAGCAAAATACTACTTTGGTTGCATAAACTCACCTTGCAAATGTGAAAAATTATTGAGTTTTATTCTTATAGTTTTTTTCCCTAGAAAGAGAATTTAGGAAAAAAGACAGAATTATTCAGCACAACATCTTGCTTTAAATGAAGTATAAAAAATGTGGCAAAGATTTGCATTATGCATTATGAATAATAATACTTAGATTAGTTTTAGTTTTAAAAATCTTTGTAATAAAAATGGAGCAATACCATTTGGCTTGTTTACAAAGTAGTCACAAAAATCTGGGGGATAAAGTGTAACATATGCACCGAATGCCTCTGAAGCTGCTGTGAGAACATGAAGTAGAAATTATGAGCCTGCAGCCAATACAAGAAAACACAAGCTCTTTCTCTGCGTGTAGTCAGTGATTTGTAAACAACAATTACTAACTAGAGAAAATGAGAGGAAAACACGGGGGCCCAGCCAGGTGTTACTTTACGACAGTGACTTACTCTGCTATTTGATCAATGATGAGAGCAAAATCACCCATACCCTCAGGAAGCCATGAATGTTTCAAGGCAGCTGTGGGAGCACCTGGCTACTTGTCCTACGCAAAGACAACCTCCATCAAGGAAGAATCAAGATTCATTCCTCTCAGTTTAACCAGAAACAATGCCAGTGAATCTGCTGCTGCATTGCATTATTTCTTTGAAGAGAGAACAAAAGCAGTTTTCCAGGCCCATTTCTGGTGAATTGGCAGGAATACACTTGCATCCTCCTGAATCAGTGTGACAGGATCGTTCAACATTCTCTTGAGTGGCCAGCAGTGTGAGGACTCTCTCCCTTTCTGTGCTTTCTGGAAACACACACACAGTATTGTGAATATAGCTTTCATTACCTAAAACTAATAGAGAAAACAACCTAAAACACAGGGTTTTTTGTTGTTGATGATTTTTTTTAGTTTTATTGGTTTTTAGGGAGAGGAAAGGAGAGAGAGAAACATTAATCAGCTGCCTCCTGTACAGCTGCCACCAGAGATCCAATCTGTAACCTGGGCAAGTGCCCTGAGTAGGAATTGAACCAGCAACCCTTTGGTGTGCAGGACGACGCCCAACCAACTGAGCCACAAGAGCCAAGGCTAAGACACAGCCTTTAAAATATTTTAAAGCTAGATTATATAGAAAACATATACAATTTTAAGATCATATACTATAAAATATACTGATCAAGAGGTGTTAAATTATGGCTATGGAAAGCATGGGCACAGCTTGTGGTATGGAGCAGATGTAGGGATGATGAAAATGGGTTTAGAATTAATGAAAAGGCTAATTGTGAGTGTTCTCAATAATTAAATAACTCAGAATATTTTTTGTTTTGCTTTTATTTCTCAACCCAAATTCTTTTTTTATTTTTAACTCTCACCAGAGGATATGTTTTTCCATTGATTTTCAGAAAGAGTGAAAGGGAGGGTGGAAGAGGTGAGAGAGCGAGAAAGAAACATCAGTGTGAGAGAGACTGGCTGCCTCTTGCACCTGCCCCAACCAGAGGGCGGGGAGCGAACCTCCAACCAAGGCATTTCTCCTTGACCGAGAATTGAACCCACAGCCCTTCTGTCTGAGGGCCAATGCTCTAAACACTGGGGTAACCAGCCAGGGCTCAATCCAAATACTTTTACAACGAGACAATTAAATAATGGAAATATTGAAAATCCAAGAAACTAACCCAAGATGGACTTTAATATTATACCATTAAATTATAGATAGCATCATTCCCATTTTCATCAATACCATATGCTCAAATACTTATCACTTGGCAATAATCTTTCCTTATTTCATGATTTTTTATTATTATATCATTAAATATTATATACGACTAGAGGCCCAATACGTGAAATTCATGCAAGAGTAGGCCTTCCTTCCCCCGGCTGCCAGCATCGGCTTCCCTCTGGCACCTGGGACCCATGCTTCCCTCGCAGCCCCAGTTTTGTCCAGAAGGACATCAGGAAGGACGTTTGGTCTAATTAGCATATTTTATTATTATAGATTATTTTCTTACATTACTCTCATAAAATGATGGTCATATACATGGAGTATATGAATCAATTGGACAGTGCTCATATGGTACCATAAAGGATTTGCCAAACAAAATCACAGAGAGCAAGACAATTGTGTGATGAACCTTGAAATAATATTTGAACAAGTTTCGAATAAAAGATACTCACATGAAAGTTTCCTAATGTATTTGTATGGCACTATACTAGATCCTATCGGGAGGTACAGATCCTGAAATGTGCCCTGGTCACTGGGGTACATTCTGTAAGTGCTAGACTTAGTCTGGAGTCTGCCCTTACCCCTTATGTAACTGTAAATCATTTCTAGTCTGATCCTATTTTCTTATTTTTAAAATGAGAATAACTGTACCTATAAAGTTACAGTGTATATTAGGTAATTTAATAAAAGTGGAAGGCTTGGGAAGTTGAAAAGTTAAGTACAATAATAGGGTGTCCCAAAATGATAAAGTCATTGTTTATTAACGTACAGTTTATTTTAACATAAAGTTTAAAAGAATCTACAGAAACGAATAATTTTTTTTGTCAATGCCTGTTTCAAACTGGTGACCATTCTGGTCCAGGAACTGCTGATAACATGAAGGAAGGGAATCTCAAACATCAAGAATCATTTTGTTTGGTATTTGTGCTCCCTCTATTCATAACGGTTGCCAGTTTTGTACCATAAACTTTATCTCTTATGTATCCCCATAAAAAAAGTCTAGTGGATAAATTCTCAACCATTATTTCAAACCAGTTAAACCTGAAAAGGAGTGAAATTAAGTGAGTTATCAGCTGTTAAAGAGCATATACATTTTTTGGGGGGGATACCCCGTGTCCCAAAAAAATTCATATACACTGAACCATTATAAAAGCAGTGTTTGTACTTCAACTGTGTTTTCAAACTTCCAGTAGCATTTTAGGATGAATTTCCTTTGTTCAAAGCTTAGTGTGGCTGAAAAGAAAGAAACAGCAATTGAGCTATAAGCTGTTAAAGTGTGTATACATTGTTATATATTCTATTAAAAAAAATAATAGGAAGAGCTTAAGACCAAGACAGTCAGTTGCTAGATGTCATGAGGAATAGACAATGAATATTTTAGGAGTTCAGCCATCAAAATAAATTTCATCTGAAGTGATCAAACAAGTCTTAAGCTAGTCCAGGCTCTATCTTAAGGAGGAAAAAAGTAATTGCTTCTATTTATCTCATATTACAAATGGAAGCACTTAAATGTGAATCTCTCTTCTACAATCCCCAAGGTTACTCATGGGTTGTTTCACAGCCCCAAAATGTGCCTGAAATTTTCTTGTTTATGCTCCTTAGGGGCCCAGCAGTACAGAAAGGGCATCTTTTTTCCTTCTTGAGATGTCCAATAAGCAAATCCACAATACTTAAAAGGCTAATTTTTGTAAAGCTTCTTGATTTAAAATACTATTGAAGTTAGTGATCTTTCAGCTGCAGTTCTCTGCAATTTCGTATCATTGTAGAAATTCAAGGAAGACAAAATTATAGAGCAAGACTAAAATTTAGTGACACTTCCATATGCCACATGTATTGCTTTATGCATAGCTTATAAATAAATTCATATTTAGTTTTAATTTGTTAAAATTAACATTATGAATTACATATTGAAACAAACTTTAAAATATCACTTGAGTTATGTTAGTCTCTTTGAAATAAACTAAAATTCCTTTAAAAAACAAATAATATAATTATTTGTCAATTTAATTTAAAAATAACTATTGAACAATTATTAGATTTACTAGTAGCCCGGTGAACGAAATTCATGCACATTAAACGGGAATTAATTGCCCTAACCGGTTTGGCTCAGTGGATAGAGCATCGGCCTGTGGACTCAAGGGTCCCAGGTTCGAATCCAGTCAAGGGCATGTACCTTGGTTGCTGGCACATCCCAAGTGGGGAGTGTGCAGGAGGCAGCTGATCGATGTTTCTCTCTCATCAGTGTTTCTAACTCTCTATTCTGTCACCAACAATGGCTTCTTTTGGCTTCAGAGGTACTTTGTTCCCATATTTGGTCTTTAAACATATTCTCTCCTCCCTGCTGTCAGGGGCCAGGGTGCAGGTGAATAGGATTGCTAGCTGGCAGGCCCCTGACAGCAAACTGGCCACCTGTAGAGTCCGTGAGGAAAGGGGCTCCCTCCTCCCTCCTGTCAGGGTCCGGGGTGCAGGAGAATGGGGTTCCGGGCTGGCAGGCCACTGACAACAAGCTATCCAACAGCGGATTCTGTGAGGAATGGGGCTCCCTCCTTTCTACTGTCAAGGTCTGGTTTGAAGGTCGGCCATGCCCCCTGTTGGGCCAGACCCAGAGTTCTACCACGCCGTGACCTCCACCTCAGCAACCCAGGACTGACTGCTGCTGGGCGCTCCTGGTGCTCTGAGGGTGGGTTCTTCCCTCAGGCCACCCGGGAAACAGCTGGGGAGGGCGCAGCCCTTGGCAAAGTGACCCAGGATTCAGTGGGTCCACACTCTGAGGGCGGGTTCCTGCCTCAAAACCCGCCCTCACCAGAAACAGCTCCAGGAAAAAGCTTGGGGGAGGGTGCAGCCGTTACCAAGACAACCCCTGCAGGGCTGACTTCCTTCCGCTTGGTCAAGCTTCTGGCTTGATGTTACACCCAAACAGCTCTGGGAAACAGCTGGGGAGGGTGCAGCCCTTAGTAAAGCGACCCAGGATTCAGTGGGTCCACGCTCCGAGGGCGGGTTCCTGCCTCAAACCCCGCCCTCACTGGAAACAGCTCTGGGGAGGGTGCAGCCATTGCCAAGACAACCCCTGCAGGACTGATTTCCTTCTGCTTGGTCGCGATTCTGATGGTCGTGATGAACACCACCCATGGTTTTTATATAAGTAGATTTCTGTTTTGTTTTTTGTTACTAGGCAAACATGGTAAACCATTCTTAATAGTTTAATTCTATTCCAGAAATATATAAAACTAGAGGGCTGGTGCACAAAATTCGTGCACTAAGTTGGGAGTGTCCCTCAGCCAAGCCTGCACCCTCTCCAATTTGGGACATCCCTCTCACAATCTGGGACTGCTGGCTGCCAACCACTCACCTGCCTGCCTGCCTGCCTGATTGCCCCTAACCGCTTCTGCCTGCCAGCCTGATCGATGCTTAACTGCTCCCCTGCAGGCCTGGTCCCCCCCATCTGCCCCCCCCCCCGCCCTGCCAGCCATCTTGTGGTGGCCATCTTTTGAGCACATAGGGGTGGCCATCTTGTGCGAGGGTGTGATGGTCAATTTGCATATTACCTCTTTATTATATAGGATGAAGAGAGAGAGAGAGAGCCCACACCCACAATTTATTCAGAGCAAAGAAAATCAAAACTTCCTATCATACTAGAAGAAATTCAGCCAGGAGGACTTGCATGTTCCAGGGGTGGGGGAAGCCAGGGGAAGGTCAATGGGGAAAAATAGGAGACATATGTACTACTATTTGTAATACTTTAAACAGTAAAATAAAATTTTAAAAAAAGAAATTCATCCTTAAGTTTAGAATCTGTACTCAAACTATACATGCAATGAGGACAATATTCTGCTAATACAATTGATTTGCTGCTACATTTGTCTAATATTTTTTATCCTTTTTAAATTGTCGACACTGTTACAGATGTCCTCCATTTCCCCCCACTTTAGCCCCTCCACCCAGCTCCTATCCAACCCAGGCCTTTGCCACACTATTGTCTGTGTCCATGGGTTATGCATAAATGCATATATGTTAATCTCTTGCAGTCCCCACCACCACCCTCCCCTCTGTTCCACGTATCCATGCCTGGGGTCCAATTCTGTTCATCAGTGTAGTTTGTTCATTAGTTCATACATATAAGTAAGATCATGTGATATTTGTCTTTCTCTGACTGGCTTATTTTGCTTAGCATAATACTCTCCAGGTCCATCCATACTGGCACAAAGAATAAGAAAGAGTTCCGTGTTTTTTGGAGCCAATAGTAAGCCATTCTAAAAATGTACTATCACTTTCTTATTCATTTATCTACTGATGGGAACTTGGGCTGTTTCCAGATCTTAGCTATTATAAATAATGCTGCTATGAACATAGGGGTGCATATATCCTTTCTGATTGGTGTTTCATGCTAATACAATTGATTTGCTGATACATTTGTCTAATATTTTTTAGCAGATTATATTCCTAGAAGTAAGATCGCTGGGTCAAACGGCAGTTCCATTTTTAATTTTTTTAGGAAACTTCATACTGTTTTCACAGTGGCTGCACTCCCACTAACAGTGCACAAGGGTTCCCTTTTCACACATCCTTGCCAGCACTTGTTGTTTGTTAATTTACTGATGGTAGCCATTCTTGCAGGTGTGAGGTGATACCTCATTGTAGAGTTAATTTGTATCTCTCTGATGATTACTGACGTTAAGCATTTTTTCATATGTCCTCTTTGGAAAGGTGTCTATTCAGTTCCTTTGCCTGTTTTTTAATTGAATTGTTTGTTTTCCTGGTGTTGAGCTGTATAAGATCTTTATATATGTTGAATATTAACCACTTATCAGATCTATCATTGGCAAATAATGTTCTCCATATTCATCAGTGGGTTTCCTTTTAATTTGTTGATGATTTCTTTTCCTGTGCAGAAGCTTTTCAGTTTGATGTAGTCCCATTTGCTTATATTTTCCTTTGTTTCCCTTTCCCTAAGAGATGTATTGACAAAAGTACTGCTACACGAGATGTCTGAAATTTTATTACCTATGTTTTCTTCTAGGATTTTTATGGTTTCACAACTTACATTTAAGTCTTCCATTCATTTTGAATTTATTCTTGTGTATGGTGTAAGTATGTGGTCTAGTTTCATTTTTTTGCATGTATCTGTCCAATTTTCCCAAAAGCATTTTTGAAGATACTGTTTTTACTCCATTGAATGCTCTTGCCTCCTTTGTCAAATATTAATTGTCCATAAAGGTTTGGGTTGATTTTGGACTCTCTTTTCTGTTCCTTTGATCTATATGCCTGTTCTTGTGCCAGTATCAGGATGTTTTTATTACAGTGGCTTTGTAGTATAGTTTGATATCCAGTATGTGATCCCTTCAACTTTTTTCTTCTTTCTCAAGATTGCTGAGATATTCAGGTCTTTTTAGGTTCCATATACATTTTTGGAATATTTGTTCTAGATCTGTGAAATATACCATTGGTATTTTAATAGGGATTGCATTGAATCTATAGATTGCTTTGGGTAGTATGGACATTTGAATGGTGTTAATTCTTCCAATCCATGAACACTGTATATGCTTCCACTTGTTTGTAACGTCCTCTATTTCTTTTTTCAATGTCCTGTAGTTTTCCCAGTACAGGTATGTTACCTCCTAGGTTAAGTTTATTCCAAGGTAGCTCATTTTTTGTTGTTGGTGTTGCAATCTTAGAAGATGATCACTATTATTTCATTCTTCTTGAGGTTTTTAAGACGTATTTTGTGTCCTTACATGTGGTCTATCTTTGAGAATGTTCCATATGCACTTGAGAAGAATTTATATTCTTCAGTTTTGGGATGAAATGTTCTGCAAATATCTATTAAATCCATCTGATCTACTGTGTCATTTAAGGTTACTGTTTCCTTGTTGATGTTTTTGTCTAGAAGATCTATCCAGTGATGTCATTGTGGTATTAGAGTCTCCTACTATCACTGTATTGCTGTCGATCTCTTCCTTAAAGTCCACCAAAAGATTTTTAAATATATTTAGGTGCTTCTATATTGGGCACTTATATGTTTACAATGGCTATATTTTCTTGTTGGATCAATTTCTTTTGTATTATGTAGTGACCTTCTTTGTCCCTTGTTATGGCCCTTTTTGTGAAGTCTATATTGTCAGATATAAGTCTTGCTATCCCAGATTTTTTCCCATTTCCATTTGCATGGAATATTTTTTTTATCCCTTACCTTCAACCAGTGTGAGTCTTTTGTCTGAGTTGGGTCTCTTATAAACAGCATATATATGGGTCATAATTTTTTATCCATTCAGCTACCCTTTTTTTTTTACTAGAGCATTTGATTCATTTACATTTCAGGTTATTATTGAAGGTACTTGTTGCCATTTTTATTTCTTATGCCTATATTCCCCTCTCTCTTTCTTCTTCTTACAACAGTCCCTTTAATACTTCTTCCAATGCTAGTTTAGGGGTAATGTACTCCATTTGCCTTTTTTTGTCTGGGAAGTTTTTTATTTAACCTTCAATTTTTAATGATAGCCTTACTGGTTAGAGAAGTTTTGGTCTCAGATCCTTGCTTTTCGTTACTTTGAATACTTCTGGCCTGTAGTGTTTCTGTTGAGAAATCAACTGGCAGCCTTATGGAACTTCCTTGTAGGCAAATGACTATTTATCTCTTGCTGCCTTTAAGATTCTCTCTTTGTCATTAATCTTTGTGATTTTAATTATGATGTATCCTGGTGTGTCTCTTTGAGTTCATCTTGATTAGGACTCTCTGAGTGACTGAACTTGTATGACTTATTTCTTCACCGGGTTAGGAACATTTTCTGTCATTATTTCTTCAAACAGGTTCTCTATACCTTCCTCCACACCCCACCCCTGCCCCATTACCCATATGACATGCATGTTGTTACATTTATGTTGTCCCAAAGTTCCCTTTTACTATCCTCTTGTTTGTTAATACATTTTTCTTTTAGCTGCTCTTTTTGAGTGATTTTTCTACTTTGTCTTCTAATTCACTGATTGAATCCTCCACTTCATTTACCCTACTGTTTATTCCTTCCAGTGTTTTCTTTATTTTAGATATGTTATTCTTCATTTCCATCTGGTTGTTTTTCATATGTTCTGTGTTCTTTCTCATGCTGTTGAGCATTCTTAAAACCATTACTTCAAACTCTCTGATAAATTGCTTGCCTCTGTTTCATTTAGTTCTTTTTCTGGAGATTCCTCCTGTTTTGTTTTGTTTTATTCTTTTTCATTTGGGGCTTGTTTTTTTGTTTCCTCGTTTTTCCTGTTCCTTTGTGTTTGTTTCCACATATTAGAGAGAAGTGCTATGACTCCTAGTCTTGGTGGGGCTGCCTACTGTAGTGGGTATCTTGTGGGAACCAGTGATACAGTCTCCTTGATCTCCTGAGCTAGATACTCAAGGAGTGTCCCAGGTGTGGGTTATGTGGGCCCTCCTATTGTAATTGGGTCTTGATTGCTTTGTCCCCTTTATGGGTGGGCTCAGCCCTCCAGCTGGCTGACTATGAGGCTAAACCTTAACCACGACATGCAAACTGTTGTACAAATACTGACAGAATAAAACAAGACCAAACTGAAAACAACACACACACACACACACACACACACACACACACGACCAACAACAAAAATAAAAAGGAGACAAAAAAGAATAATAAAATATAAGAGGCAAAAAATGGAGAAGAAAAAGATGAGTCTCTGAAAGGAAAGAAGAGAAAAGAGAGAAAAATAAATATAATAATTTTAAAAAATAATAACATATAGAATGGGAAAAGAAAAATAAAATGAAAGAATAAAAAATGAAAAGGGAAAGACTATAATAAGAAAGGAAAAGATAAATAAGATATATGAAAGAAGAAGAAAAGAGAAGAAAGAAAAAAAAAGAAATAGAAAAGTAAAAGAGATTTTTTAAAAAAGAGATCACCTGAGCAGATTTTGGTGTCTACTGCAATCACCCTTTGAATATGCTGCTTATAGAGCTTGCTGGATCCTGCTCCAATGTCTGAAGGTGGCCACTTGGTGTTCTGGTTCCTGAGCCTCCTAGGAAGTTCTCTAGTGCAAGCCAATGTCACTCACTGTACCTGCCTAGCCCTGGGCAGCCTGTATGAAGCTCTCCGCTAGGCAAAGCCTGGAGTATTCTGGTGGGCCCAGATGCTGGGTCTACCTCTGGTCTGGCACCATGAATGTCCCTACTCTGAGCTACTCTTCCTTCCCCCACGGAACTGTGCTCAGGTATCTGGGACCTGGTCAGGTTTGAACAGACTAGTAGGCCTGGTGTCTGTAACCTACAGGAGGGGTGGTGGGCTCTTTCTCTCCTTCTCAGGGCTGCACTGGCTGAACTCGCTGCGGAGCGTGGATCTGCTTCTCCATAATGCAGCTGCAGGGCCCAGCACACATCTGTTTCCTGGACAGAGGCCCGCCCAGGAGACACAGTCACAATAACTCAGCTCTACCTGGCTCCCTGGCACCCCCATGCCTACCAAACCAAGTAGGCGGTAATTTAAAAAAAATCAGCCCACTTGGCACTCCAATCTCTGTGCTGCCTGCCCCTCTAGGCAGGGCCTCTCTCTGCCAGGCCAAATGTCTGTCTCCCCCATGCCATCAAACCATCAAACCGGGCAGTGCGGATGCAAATTTCCAGCCCAGCACTGTTCCCCTTTGCCTTGGAACATGGCAGTATGGGGCAGACCCAGCAATTTAGCA
>NW_005370411.1:908737-953225 GCF_000412655.1 Myotis brandtii
GGCGGCGGGGGGCCGGAGGGGTACCTCCCATGTGCTGAAATTGGGCAAGAACAAGCGGCTTTACCAAGCCAGGCAGTCTGTCTCCGGCCATGAACTTCCCAGGCTGATGTTGTAACGAAGAAATCACTCCTTGCCTTGGATGGTGTGGTCTGAGTCTCCCGGGTGAATCAAATCCCCACTGATTCCCACCACCCGACTATGGGACTCCCCTTCCCTTCTCTGTTTCTCTGGATTGGGGATCCTTGAATGGAGCTGAGACACCACCCTCCCAGGGGGAGGGGGATCCGCTGCTGCAATATTCCTTCGCTTCCCAGCTAGGCACCTACCCACGGGAGCTCACACTCCCCATGTCTCCTCCTGTCTTTCCTCCATGTTTCCTGTTCTCAGTATTTCAGATCAGATACAGTTCAACTGATCTTTCAAGCCAATTGCTCTACAATCTGATCCGCAGTTGGAAGCAAAAGGAAGGAGTTTCCAGCTACTTGGCAACCATCTTGGAATCCATTTGTCGAATATTAACACTTATAAACAAAGTAGTGCAACTAGTGCTTAGACGTGTCAGGCACATTTCAGTTCTCTTCGCAACACAGGGCCTCTGCATACTTGAGCTTCCTTTTCTTCAGTAAAATTTTTTATATTGAAAGTCTTGGGAATCTCATGAAGAGTTTTCTCCTTGATCATATTGACAATAGCCTTGCAGATAATACCAAGCAAACCTTTGATGTCTAAGTACTTCACAACCAGAATAAACTCAAAAAGTGTTCCTTTTGGTCAACTTCCAGGAATTTCTAGTCCCAAACAGGGACGGTTTGCTTTTCTTTGTTCTCATCATCCCCAGGAGAAGGGTCATCTTTGTGGCGGGTGCACCATAAATGACCTTTTAAAATGTTGCTGAATTAGCCTTCGGTTGAGGAGCTTGATCATCATGTTCTTAACCATCCATTCCCAAACCTTATAACATGCTT
This sequence comes from Myotis brandtii, assembly GCF_000412655.1. Classification (NCBI taxonomy): domain Eukaryota; kingdom Metazoa; phylum Chordata; class Mammalia; order Chiroptera; family Vespertilionidae; genus Myotis; species Myotis brandtii. The sequence goes on from NW_005370411.1 coordinate 909,703, forward strand.
TTGATAGTTACACAATTTGTTTACATAATCTGGGACTATTTGCTATTTACAACAAAATTTTAAATCATAGCATGCATGTTATTTTGCACTTTGTTTTGCCACTTTAAATGTTATGCTTATTTCCCCATGTCTGTATGGCTACATCGTTTTTTTAAAAGCTTCATTGAGATCTATTGTATGGATTTCTTTTAAGTATCCAAACTTTCTTTAATGAAACAGTAAAATTTGTATATAAAACTTTACTCATTCATTATATTATTTCAAAGATTTATGTTTTTGCAAGCTTTATGGCTTTGCTGCTTACAACTTAACAAAAGGAAGATAAACAATCCAATCAAAAAATGGGCAAAGGACCTAAATAGACACCTTTTAAAAGAGGACATTCAGAAAGCCAAGAGACATATGAAAACATGCTCAAAGTCACTAATCATCCGAGAGATGCAAATCAAAACAACAATGAGGTACCATCTCACACCTGTCAGAATGGCTATCATCAACAAATCAACAAACGACAAGTGCTGGAGAGGATGTGGAGAAAAAGGAACACTCGTGCACTGCTGGTGGGAATGCAGACTGGTGCAGCCACTATGGAAGACAGTATGGAGTTTCCTCAAAAAACAAAACATGGAACTCCCATTTGACCCTGTGATCCCACTTCTAGGAATATATCCCAAGAAACCAAAAACACCAATCAGAAAGGATATATGCACCCCTATGTTCATAGCAGCACAATTCACCATAGCTAAGATTTGGAAACAGCCTAAGTGCCCATCAGTAGATGAATGGATTAGAAAACTGTGGTACATCTACACGATGGAATACTATGCTGCTGTAAAAAAGAAGGAACTCTTACCATTTGCAACAGCATGGATGGAACTGGAGAGCATTATGCTAAGTGAAATAAGCCAGTCAATGAAGGAAAAATACCACATGATCTCACACATTCATGGATAATAGAGACCATTATAAACTTTTGAACAATAATAGATACAGAGGCAGAGCTGCCTCAAACAGATTGTCAAACTGCAGCGGGAAGGCCGGGGAGGGTTGGGGGGCAGGAGGGAAGGGGGTAAGAGATCAACCGAAGGACTTGTATGCATGCATACAAGCATAACCAATGGACATAAGACACTGGGGGGTAGGGGAGGCCAGGGGATTGTCAAGGAAAATCTAATAAAAAAAAAAATAAAAGTGCTTTTGGGGAAATTGCAGTTCCAATTAGACCCATAGGCCATCATCCCAGCAAACTCATGGCCAACCATTTGAACATTGTGTCACTAGGGACATGTTTGCCATTTTGAGTAAGTGGTGCTAAGTGACTGCTCTTCAACTGCAGGTCACTATGACTTTTTGTATGAGAAATTGATGGGTTGCTAACATTGGCTGAAACAGATAAATGCTGACCTCATGTACAGCTCTGTCAATTGGGGGAAAAGGAGACATATGCAAAACTTTAGACAATAAAAAAATGCAAATTTAAATATATATATGAAGATAATGTAAGGAGCCTCTGGGACAACTTCAATTGTACCAATATTCGCATTATGGGGGTTCCAGAAGAAAAGAGAGAGCAAGATATCAAAAACCTATTTGAAAAAATATTAGCAGAAAACTTCCCCTACCTGGTGAAAGAAATAGACTTACAAGTCCAGGAAGCACAGAGATTCCCAAACAAGAGGAACCCAAAGAGGACCACACCAAAACACAAGTCAGCTGCATGAGAAGTTAGCCCAGACTCTCATGTCACCCACTATAGCTACACCAGCACCACTCGCTCATCTCACACTGGTGGCCATACTGTCAGGCTCCCATATAACCAGCTAAAGGAGGAAGAAAAATCCTGAATTTGGTTTGCAGATGGTTTGCTTGACATAAAGGTACAAGTAAAAAATGGAAAGTGGCTACAATACAGCTTCACTCAGGGTTAACCTTGAAAGACAATGGAGAACAGAAAAATACCCAATGGAGAGAACTATAGGATATGCACATGGCCAGCTACTTTGTGTGAGAGGAGATTGTACAGTTTGTAAGAACATGAATGAACCTTGAGGGTATTACTCTCAGTGAAATAAGCCAGTCTCAAGAGGTATCTAAAATAGTCAAACTCTGGAGGTGGAAAAAGACATAGAGGGGATAAATGGTGATGAAATCTTTTTAATTTAATTTAAAAAAAATAAAATAGTCAAACTCAAAAAAAATATATTATTTAAGATGATATTAGACATTTATTTATACATGACTTTCCTGGTTATTGTAATAGAATTTTTTCTTTTTTTTTTTTTGATAGTATTTAAGTTGCCTTATCTTTCTATTCCTGGAACAAGATGCAAACTATTTGATGAATCAACTGAGGCCCAGCATGAGAAACTGTGTACAAATAAAACTAGCATATTATATTTAAAATCTATTTATATAATTTTCATATGTAATTTACATAATTGAACAGTTCAAATAATAGTACTTTTTGCCTAGATGAATAACCAGAAACCAATGTTCTTGATTTTAATATAATGGGATGCTATGAATATATAAATAAGGAAATTATTTGAAGTAAAGATGAGAAGGCACAAATTCTTTTAAAAAAATATGTTTTTATTGACTTTAGAGAGAGGAAGAGAGAGATAAAACATCGATCTGCTGCCTCCTGCACGCCCCTGAGCCTGAAACATGGGCATGTGCTCTGACCAGGAATTGAACCAATGACCTCTTGGTTCAGGGGTCAACACTCAACCACTGAGCCACACCAGCCGGACAAGAGACAAATTCTTGATCTTTTTCCAGGGCCAAGCAAAATTTCTGCAATTTTAGTGAATAGTATTTTAAGTTCCTAGAAAATACTGGTACAACATATTTTTTTACTGTAACTTGACAGGTAATAATAAGGTCAGCAGATTCTCAGACTGATCTAATTTGAGAATTAAATATATAATTTCCATCATTATATTTCAAAGAAACTGCATTTTTATAGCATCTGTCATATAAACAGTTTCTCAAATGCCTCTGGAATGATAAAATCGCCAGTAGAGGTGTATGGTATAAATTACTGAAAACAGCAGCCTAAAGACAAGCTTAACAGTGAGCACATTAAATGAGCCAGTCATAAGACTAATAATAAAATAGAAGTAAAAAAGGCACAGATTATACTAAAAAGGAACTTTAAAGATAATGCTTCAGGTCTTACTCTGTATACTAGTAATTAAGTGCTGACAGTGCTGTATCATTTTGACTCATCATTAATAAAGTGATTTTTCACTGTGGCCTGCACAAGTAGTGTGCAAATATTTCCACACATTTTTCACCAATGTCTTGTCAAGCTTCCTGCTTGCATCATATGGCATGGAAGAAATAGAGTGAGCAAGCTTTGTGTTACCCGATGTTAATATTTCCTTGGGAGAGATGCTTGAAATTCAAAGCTAAAGGCTTCTTTAAAAAAATGTAATAACATTAACTCTAAGGAAAGACTGAAAAAAATTAATCCTATATCACCTATAACTTAAGGTGATATAATCAAAAAGAGGATAATCTCCTTTTTTCTAATAAGAAAGGCAGAAATTTTTAAAAAATAACAGATTATAGATTAAATAAGAAAAATATATAAGAGCAGGGTATTTAAATATTTTTTAAAAAATAAACAGAATGAGCCCTAGCCGGTTTGGCTCAATGGGTAGAGCGTCAGCCTGCGGACTCAAGGGTCCCAGGTTCGATTCCGGTCAAGGGCATGTACCTTGGTTGCGGGCACATCCCCAGTGGGAGTGTGCAGGAGGCAGCTGATCGATGTTTCTCTCTCATCAATGTTTCTAGCTCTCTATCCCTCTCCCTTCCTCTCTGTTAAAATCAATAAAATATATTTTAAAAAATAATAAAATAAACAGAATGAATACTTTTTTAAAATTAATAAATATAGCCCAGCTGGTGTTGCTCAGTGGTTGAACATTGACCTATGAACCAAGAGGTCATGGTTCCATTCCCAGTCAGGGCACATGCCTGATTTCGGGCTTGATCCCCAGCAGGGAGTGTGCAGGAGGCAGCTGATGGATGTTGAAGTTTCTCTTTCATAGATGTTTCTATCTCTCTCTCCCTCTCCCTTCCTCTCTTTCTCTAAAAATCAACAAAAACATATTTTTTAAAAAGTAATAAATATATCAAATGAATTATGTAATTAAATCGGTGTTTTTAAACCTGCTTTAGAAACTTATTTTTTAAAACTCCCCCACTTCCCCTACTTAACTGTAAATGTATCCAAAATGTTTCCTATTGCTACTATAACAAATTATCACAAACTTGTCTCAAAAACAACATGTTGCCCTGGCCTGTGTGGCTCAGTTGGTTGGAGTGTTGTTCTGTACACCAAGATGTTGTGGGTTCAGTTCCAGTCAGGGCACATGCCCAGGTTTCAGGTTCAATCCCCGGTCGGGGTGTGTGCAGGAGGCAGCTGATCAATGTTTCTCTCTCACATCAATGTCTCTTTCTCTCTCAATCTCTGTAAAAATAAAAAAAATTAAAAAATTTTAAAAAAGAACATGTTTATTATCTTACAGTCTGGATGTCAGAAGACCAAAATCAGTCTTACAAGGTAACAGGAGTGCTTGTTCCTTCCAGAGGGTCTAGGGGAAATCTATTCCTTCCCCTTTTTAGCTTCTGCACCCTTTGGCTCATAGCCTTCTCTTCAATAGACAAGTTTCCTATTGTACTTACATTGGGCAGTCCAGGTCAATCTCCCCATCTCAAAATCCTTAATTTAAAAACAGCCAAATCCCTTTACCATAGAAGAATATTCTCAGATTCTGGAGATTATAATGTGTACATATTTGGGGGCCATTAGTCACACTATCACAGCTGTCATATGGTTTAACATACCACAGTCTTATTCTCAGGTAGAAAAAGAGACAGAAATTTGAAAGAAATAAAGCACTAAATCTGTATATAAGCATCACATATATATTTTAAATTCATAACCAGGTTTCAACCACATGGGGAAGTAGATAACAATATATATTATCATTATCTCTGATTATAGAAAAAAAAAATCAAAGGAAAAGCACATGTGGCAGATATTTTAAGATATACTACCCAAGACAGAGCAGGGTAACGATTAAAAAACCAGCTCTGAGACTCCGCGGAGTTCTGGAAGGTGGAGCCCTGCGAGTTCCCACAGCCTCCCAGGCTCTTGTTTACACACTCCCTCTTAAATCTGTGAGTTTGATTGTTGACCCCAGTGCATGTGATTGCCCAGTTGGGGTCGCTAGCGGAGCTTGTAGGGGAAGATTGTTTTTGGGGAGCCTGGAAAACAGAGCTGAGAGTGGCGACTGGTGAAACAGATCTGGGCGGAGCTGGTTCAGGTACAATAGAGAACTCCTGGTCAGAGAGGACTTAAAGCCTTGGAGGTCAATCCAGACACACTGCCACCCAGAGGCAGAGCCACGAACTGACTCTTCTGTACATACAAATACAGCAGTAAGGGGAACCAATACGGCCTGCCTTAAAATCAGGACTGTGGCTTACAACACGGAGGAACAGTGTATCAGAGGGAAATTCAACATTCTCCTGAATTCCGGGCGTGCCAAAAAGAAGAGTAGAAGATCTGAAGCACCTGCATTACTGCACATTTTTATTTTATTTTTTTTTAATTAATTACTTTTTCACCTTTTAACTAAGAAAACATTGTTTTTCTTTTTTTTTTCCATCACCTGATTTTACCCTTTCAACTACTACATTTTTATTTTTAACTAGTATTATTACCGCTACCATTTTACCATTTTTTAAAGTGTCATTTTCTTTTCTTTTATTTTTTTTATTTTTTTATTTTGGGACTAATGTCCTCCATTCTATTTTCATCGTTCCTTTAGCAACATTTTTCTCTACCTCAATTTGCCTCTGTGCTAAACCCTCTTCCCCACTTTTTCCCTTTTGTTGTCCTGTTTCTCTTACCCTACTCCAGCTTTAGATTTTCCCTATTCTTTTTACCCCCTGTCAAAATTTCACCCTACTTATATACCCTATGTCCAATCCCCTGCTCTAAATCCTTATACACCTTTCCCTTATCTTCCTTCACTATCCAAATTTTTTTCTTCTTCTTCTTCTTTTCTCTCTCTATTGTTTATTGTTGTTTGCTCGATTGACGAGTATATTGGGGGTTTTTTTAGGATCGTTTGTGAGGTTAGTCTGCTTATTCTTTTTATTTTTCTCCCCCCGCCCCCCGGTTATTTCTGTGCTTCTGTTTTCCCTTGCGTCGCTTGATATTATTGGTTGTTTGTAGTTTGTATTCATCTCCAGGAATCTGCTGCTGTAAATTGTTGGTATTAGTGGCGGTTCTATAGGAGTTTTCCCCTCATATAAATAGTCTCTTCCCCTCTTATACTTCACTCTCTTTTCTCTCTTACTTTTTTTTTCCTCTTCTTTTTTTCCCTCCCTTTTTCCAATTTTATTTTTGCACTCCTTTTTTTTCTTTTCTTTTTTCTTTCTTTCTTTTTTCTCTTCTACCTTTTTCTCTTCTTTCTTCCTTATCTCCTAACTCTCTTAGCTCGGGTGGCCACCTTTATTTGGGGTTATTGATATCGTAAATACATTCGTGTTCAGTGCCTGGTACGTTGTGCCTTGTTGTGTTGTATTTTGTGCCTTTAAATCAACGCAGCAGATTCAAGCAACAGCGGCCTCCTGATCTCCACACGCTCTGTCTGGGGAACAGTTACTGTGTGTGAAGCCTCCCTCCACCTGCCAGAAGAGCCACCACAGCTGTGAACAGCACCCACCAGAGGCCCTGCTATCAACGGAGGAGCCACTGCTACCACAACCGCCCAAGGAGCAACCACACCCCGAGGAACCACTGCCACCCAGGGAGCAGCCACTGAACGACTCAACAACTAGATATGTCAGTGAGATCAAACATGGGTAGACAAAGAAACCCCCAAAGGAAAGAAAAGGAGGACTCGCCAGAAAAGCAGCTAAGTGAGACAGAGGCATGCAACATGACGGAAAAAGAATTCAGAATAAGGGTCCTAGAGTACATGCACCGGTCGGAGGAAAAAATCAATACCATATGCAAGAAGCTAGAAGAATCAGATGAAAAATTCAATACCATATGCAAGAAGCTAGAAGAATCAGATGAAAAATTCAATACCATATGCAAGAAGCTAGAAGAATCAGATGAAAAATTCAATACCATATGCAAGAAGCTAGAAGAATCAGATGAAAAATTCAATACCATATGCAAGAAGCTAGAAGAATCAGATGAAAAATTCAATACCATATGCAAGAAGCTAGAAGAAACAGATGAAAAAATCAACAACTTAAGTAAGGCCCAAGAAGAAATGAAGAGTGATATAGCTGCCATAAAAAACTCCATTGAAAGTATCAACAGTAGACTAGGAGAAGCGGAGGACCGAATTAGTGAATTAGAAGACAAGGAAGCAAAACACACCCAAACTATACTGCAAATGGAGAAAAAAATTAAAAGACAGGAGGAGAGCCTAAGGGAGCTTTGGGACAACATGAAACGAAACAACATACGAATAATAGGGGTGCCAGAACAACAGAAAGATGAACATGGATTAGAAAACCTATTCGAAGAAATAATATCAGAAAACTTCCCTGAGGTGGGGAAGAAAAAAGTCACACAAGCCCAGAGAGTCCCAAACAAGGTGAATCCGAAAAGACCCACACCAAGACACATCATAATTACCATGGCAAATGTTCAGGACAAAGAGAGAATCTTACAGGCTGCAAGAGAGAGACGGAAAGTTACATACAAGGGATCTCCCATTAGATTATCAAATGATTTCTCAACAGAAACACATCAGGCCAGAAAAGAATGGACAGAAATCTACAAAGTGATGCAAAGCAAAGGACTGAATCCAAGAATACTCTATCCAGCAAGGCTATCATTCAAAATTGAAGGGGAAATAAGAAGCTTCACAGACAAAAAAAGGCTAAGGGAGTTTATCACCACCAAGCCAGCCATGCAAGAAATGCTAAAGGGACTGGTGTAAAAAGAAGAAATAACAAGCTCAGAAAGAAAACAGCCACACACACAAAAAAAGAAATGGCTACAAACAAGTACCTTTCAATAATAACTTTAAATGTAAACGGACTAAATGCTCCAACCAAAAGACATCGAGTGGCTGAATGGATAAAAAAACATGACCCATACATCTGCTGTCTACAAGAGACCCACCTCATTAGAAGGGACTCACACAGACTGAAAGTGAAGGGATGGAAAAATATCTTTCACGCAAATGGAAAGGAAAAGAAAGCTGGGGTAGCAATACTTATATCGGACAAAATACATCTCAAAGTGAAGGCCATAACCAGAGATAAGGAAGGCCACTTCATAATACTAAAGGGATCAATACAACAAGAAGATATAACCCTGGTAAACATATATGCACCCAATGCAGGAGCACCCAAATTCATAAAAAAACTCCTGGAAGATATCAAAGGAGAGATCGACAACAATACAATCATAGTAGGGGACTTTAATACACCACTGACACCACTGGATAAGCCCGCTAGACAAACAATCAGCAAAGAAACAGCAATCCTAAATGACTCACTAGATCAGATGGACTTAATTGACATCTTCAGAACACTTCACCCCAAAGCCATGGAATATACATTCCTCTCAGGTGCTCATGGGACATATTCAAAAATAGACCACATATTGGGTCACAAGCAAAGTCTCCACAAATTCAAGAAGATTGAAATCATAAAAAGCTTCTTCTCAGACCACGATGGCATAATGTTAGAAATAAACTACAATAAAAACAACCCAAAATACTCAAACACTTGGAAGCTGAATAGCATGTTATTAAATATTGATTGGGTTACCAATGACATCAAAGAAGAAATTAAAAACATCCTGGACACTAATGACAATGAAAACACAACAATCCAAAACCTATGGGACACAATGAAAGCAGTCCTGAGAGGGAAGTTTATAGCTCTACAGGCCTACCTCAAAAAACAAGAAAAAATGGTAGTAAATCATCTAACTCTACAACTCAAAGAATTAGAAAGAGAGCAACAAGAAAACCCCAGAGTGAGCAGAAGGAAGGAGATAATAAAGATTAGAGCAGAAATAAATGACATAGAGACCAAAAAAACAATACAGAAAATCAATGAAACCAAGAGCTGGTTCTTTGAAAGGATAAACAAGATCGACAAACCTCTAGCCAGGCTCACCAAGAAGCAAAGAGAGAGGACCCAAATAAACCAAATCAGAAACGATAGAGGCGAAATAACAACAGACCCCACAGAAATACAAATGATTGTTAAACAATACTATGGACAGCTCTACTCCAACAAACTAGACAACCTGGAGGAAATGGACAAATTCCTAGGAAAATACAACATTCCAAAACTCAATCAGGAAGAATCTAAAAATCTCAATAGGCCAATAACTATGGAAGAAATTGAAGCAGTCATCAAAAAGCTCCCAGCAAACAAAAGCCCAGGACCAGATGGCTTCTCAGGGGAGTTTTACCAAACTTTCAAGGAAGAACTAAAACCTATCCTCCTCAGACTACTACAAAAAATTCAGGAGGAAGGAACACTTCCAAGCTCATTCTATGAAGCCAGCATCACCCTAATACCAAAACCAGGTAAAGACAACACAATGAAAGAGAATTACAGGCCAATATCCCTCATGAACATAGATGCCAAAATCCTCAACAAAATCTTAGCAAATCGGATCCAACAGTACATCAGAAAGATCATACACCATGACCAAGTAGGATTTATCCCAGGAATGCAAGGATGGTACAACATCCGTAAATCAATAAACGTAATACATCACATAAACAAATTGAAAGAAAAAAACCACATGGTCATATCAATTGATGCAGAAAAAGCATTCGACAAAATCCAACACCCATTTTTGATAAAAACTCTCAGCAAGGTGGGAATAGAAGGATCATACCTCAACATAATAAAAGCCATATATGACAGGCCCACAGCCAACATCATACTCAATGGACAAAAACTAACACCATTTCCCCTAAGAACAGGAACAAGACAGGGATGCCCACTCTCACCACTCCTGTTCAACATAGTCCTGGAAGTATTAGCCATTGCAATTAGACAAGAAGAAGAAATAAAAGGCATCCAAATTGGAAAAGAGGAAGTAAAACTGTCCTTATTTGCAGACGACATGATATTATACATACAAAACCCTAGAGACTCCATCAAAAAACTACTAGACTTAATACATGAATTTGGCAATGTAGCAGGATACAAAATTAACCCCAAGAAATCTGAGGCATTTCTATACACCAATAGTGAACTTTCAGAAAGAGAGATTATAAAAACAATCCCATTTACCATCGCACCAAAAAAATTAAGATACCTAGGAATAAACTTAACTAAAGAGGTAAAAGACCTCTACTCAGAAAACTACAGGACATTGAAAAAAGAGATAGAGGAAGACATAAAGAGATGGAAGAACATACCATGTTCTTGGATTGGTAGAATCAACATCATTAAAATGTCCATACTACCCAAAGCAATCTATAAATTCAACGCACTTCCCATTAAAATACCAATGGCCTACTTCAAAGATCTAGAACGAACTCTCCAAAAATTCATCTGGAATAAAAAAAGACCCCGAATAGCTGCAGCGATCCTGAGAAAGAACAAAGTAGGTGGGATCTCAATGCCAGATATCAAGCTGTATTACAAAGCCACTGTTCTCAAAACTGCCTGGTACTGGCACAAGAACAGACATATAGATCAGTGGAATAGAATAGAGAGTCCAGAAATTAGCCCGAACCAATATGCTCAATTAATATTTGACAAAGGAGGCAAGAACATACAATGGAGCCAAGATAGTCTCTTCAATAAATGGTGTTGGGAAAATTGGACAGATATATGCAAGAAAATGAAACTAGACCACCAACTTACACCATACACAAGAATAAACTCAAAATGGATAAAGGACTTAAATGTACGACAGGAAACCATAAAAATTCTAGAAGAATCCAAAGGCAACAAAATCTCAGACATATGCCAAAGCAATTTCTTCACTGATACAGCTCCTAGGGCAGTTGAAACTAAAGAGAAAATGAACAAATGGGACTACATCAAAATAAAAAGCTTCTGCACAGCAAAAGAAACCATCAACAAAACAACAAGAAAACCCACTGCGTGGGAAAACATATTTGCCAACGTCATATCTGATAAGGGCCTAATCTCCAAAATTTATAGGGAACTCATACAACTTAACAAAAAGAAGATAAACAATCCAATCAAAAAATGGGCAAAGGATCTAAATAGACACCTTTCAAAAGAGGACATTCAGAAAGCCAAGAGACATATGAAAACATGCTCAAAGTCACTAATCATCCGAGAGATGCAAAATAAATAATTAAAAAAAAAGATATACTACCCAAAGCACAATACATTTAACGAACATGTCCAAAAAACAAGACATAGCTCACACTTTGAAGTATGCTCAGGTTTCAAAATGTTAATTCACATAAATATCACATTTACAAAATTTCACAGTAAAATTATGTTATTGATTATGGCATGTATCTCAACATCTATAGAAAAAAAAACATTACTACATGTTTTTGCTTGGTAGTTATGCCCATTGGTTCATTATCACAGAAAAAGAGGACAATCAGTCTTAAATGTATGTTCTGATTTGTGCTTCCTGGTAAATATTACTTATGTATTAGATGCCCAGGTGCACGAAATTTGTGCACTGGAGGAGGGGGGGGGGTCCTTCTACCTGGCCTGCCCCCTCTTGCAGTCCAGGACTGCTCAGGGGATGTCCACCTGCTGGCTTAGACCCGATATAGCCAGAAGCAGGGCTCACTGCTCCTTAGCGCTGCTGCGGAGGCGAGAGAGGTTCCCACCACCGCTGCTCCACCCACCAGCTCTGAGCCTGGCCTCTGGCTGAGCAGCGCACTGACTACCAGGGGGAAGCTCCTGTGTTGAGCGTCTGCACCCTGGTGGTCAGTGTGCATCATAGTGACCAGTTGTTCCGCAGGTCGTTCTGCCATTTGGTCAATTTGCATTTTAGGGTTTTATTATATAGGATTAGATTAGTGTTTTTTATTTACATTTCATCATGTTGTTGATTGTATTTCCCCTAAAACTACACATACACACACACACACACACACAGCTTTCTGGACATAGGCACAGGGTAAAAAGGAAGGGAAAAGGGTAAAGAGAAGAGGTAAGAGCACTGAAAGGAAATGAAGAATGAAGAGAGGAAGGAAGAAAGAGGGAGAGAAAGAAGGGAGAAAAGGAAGAAAAAAGAGAGATAAGAAAGAGGATGATAGATGAGCAAAGTGGAAGAGTTAATTTCATTTATGCTGAAGGTCAGAATTAGGAACTAGGGGGAAGTTGCAGGAAGAAAACAAATTTCATGTGAGGACTTTTTTTTAACAATTAGAGATTTTCAAAAAGGAATGGATTTCCTTGTGAAGTAGACTCTACTGCAACTGCTGAAGCAAGAAGTGGATAATCAGCTCTCAGGGATGTGGTGAGGGATGTTCTGCATTGCTGAAGATATATGAAATGGCTTATAAGGTTTACCTTAATACTAAGATTCTATCATTTAACATTCACTATTAAGGTTTTAATTATCACAGAAACGTGTGCACAAGAGTATCCTCTCATTCTCTCTTCCTTTAATTTCTCTTTTTTTTACCCAACACACACGTACTCACACACATACACATATCTCAATATATAAACTATGCCCATATTCTCAGTAAATGATTATTAGCAATATTTGATAGATCTTTAGGAAAATACATAAACTCATGATCCATATGATAAATCTTGATTACATTCTCAAAATAAGATATATATATAATTCAAATGTGTCATTATTTGATATTAAAAATATCAAAAAACAGATTCAAAAGCAAAGAAGATATTTGTGACTTTGCCTCATTCCTCACTTCTAGTTCTGAACACAGATTTTAATTTTGTACAGATTACAACACTAAGATTGATTTTAAGAGGAAATGCAGCAAAAATGTTAATTTTCTACTTTTTTCTTGACATTTTGAGTTAATATCAAAATTCACTCTCACATCTCATCACTAAACTATTGCTGACTCCTCTAAGCTTTAACTTCCTCATCTTTAAAATAGGGATAACCTCAGATTAAATAGGAGCAAAATAATTAGAATAATTTAATATTTCTTTGGGTATCTCCACATAAGCATAAGAAAATAATGATTGTCTAGATGTGAAAAAGATCTCTTTTGTTAACTAATTCTGTTACATGCTTTTCTTTTCACATTTTTAATAGACCTTTTGGTAAACTATTTGAGATTCAGAAAATGTAGTAATTAGAACGGTTTGCTTTAAAGCCATTTTAAAGAATGTAGCAGTCATTTTTCTTGAAGGTCAAAGCTAAGATTTTGAAGGCTTATGAAAGGATGTGTATCAGAAATATAATCCTACTGAGAACTATAGTGAGTACATAATTTTACTCAGGAAACATTGTTTGAGTCTTCACGTCTTTCACTGAGCCTCTGATCTGACAAAATCCAAAAGATATTATTTCCCTGACTATTTCTTTCCTTCACTGACTTTTTAGAATCATAAGTAAAAATCAATAGTTGTCCTTCTGTGCTCTAAAATTAGTTTTTTCTTATGTTGAGGAATTATGTATTTTCTGCTTTATATTCATTGGAACTACAGTGTTGTCCCAAAATGCCAAATTCAGATGCTCCATAAACTTGGGTTATGCAGAAAACAAATTTGTTAAATATAATCAAAACAAACACTTGAGGTTTTCTATATTGAAGCTTTGTTTTAAAATGAAATTCTGTATGGTGTTGGATTTCTTTGCAAATAGAAAAGGGAGCCTTTGGGGTATATATCGACTTATAAATTGTTTCCAACAGCCTCTGCTTTAACTCAATAACTATTTAAAATGTGTGCCTAGTGTGTATTGATATAGCTCTTTTCAAAAGCAATACATTATTACATAGTATGGCGCAGAAAATCCAAATTAATTGAAGCAATTTTCTCTATAAAATATTTAAGAAAATCTAAAATGTGTCCATAAAATCTGAGAACACTAACAGGACAATATTGGAATTTCAACATCCAATATTAAAGGAAAAACTTAATAAAGTATCCACATAATTTAATAATTTAACTATTAAAGTAATAACTATGGAGTCCATATCAAAATGTGGACTGAGGTTTACAATATGGTTAAAAATAGAATTATAGCCCTAGCTGGTTTTGCTCAGTGGATAGAGCGGCCTGTTGGCTGAAGGGTCCCAGGTTTGATTCTAGTCAAGGGCACATGCCTGGGTTGTGGGCTTGATCCCCATTAGGGGACATGCAGGAGGCAGCCAATCAATGATTCTCTCTCATCATTGATGTTTCTATCTCTCTTTCACTCTCCCTTACTCTCTGAAATCAATAAAGATATATTTTTTAAAAATAGAATTATATAAATGATATATATTTTAAAGATATGTAAAATATGGAAATTTACCTATGAAATAAATGTGCAAAAGTGAAGATTTTTTTTAGGCTTTATGTGGTTCTTGGACCCTACAGTCCATGTATAATTTACATAGCTAGAAAATAGATTCTCTTTATTTCTATTTTATAGACATATAGGAGAGGACTCATAAAATTTAGGTGCTATACCTATAAAATTAATTGACCATTGAAGAATTTTAAATAGAAAAGATAGTACCTATATTTGAATTAAAAGTTATTCTAATATACTGCTGCTATAATTGAATTTCTTACATGTTTTGAAAAGATTATATTATTTGATCTTGAATGCTAAATAATTATGAAGCAAAGTGTGATACACTGGTAATGTTGCTTTATGGCATTGTACATTAAACTGAAAATTAACTATAAGATGTATACATATGGAAAAGACATTTTCAAAAATTGTAATAAATTGACATACTTAAATCAATTTATAATTTGTATAATTCACTTGAGAATTTTAATTTTTCCATAAAGTGCTATCTAATACAGTATTACACTATAATTCAAAGAACATTAGTGTAGTTTCCAACATGGATAAATTTATTAATGGTAGCTTATTTGTAGTGCATATGATTCGATTAAAGAGTGAATTATCTGAGCACTTTTTCTTATTTACATTATCCATATCTGTTTTAGCTTCTATCACAAACTTTTCTGTTTCTTAGCAATTTCTATAATTATTATTCATGTTTAAGAATATGTTTTAGTCCTATAATGATGCTTTCATTCAACATCTGGAAAGGTTTTTAAATGTAGTTTCTAAAGTACTCATTTCCATAGAAGAACCAAACTTGTCATTCTCACAAATTTAAAAAAATTATTTTATCCTGAAGATAGAAAAGCAACATTCAGACATAAAACACCAAACTTAATACTTGAGTTTTTCTTAGAAATTTAAAGTATATTTGCCATGATCACAGAGAATCAATTTTTTTTCAAATCCTATTCTCACCAGTGACTGGTATATTTGAATGGTTTTCTGGAAATGAATTAGAAAGATATCATGAGTTCATGAATATATTTCTAATTTGAGTTTACTACTGTAGAGTTTTTACATACTTTATTGAACTGACATCTGTATTTCCTTTCTCGCTAGGAGAAAAGAAAAACCCTAGTTATCAATGACACCAACATAATTATTCATTTGCTTTATCCCTTAATATATAGACACTGGTTCTGAATTATAACTCCAATACCACCATCAATAATATCCTTACTAAAAATAATTTAATATTTTTGCAGTTTTTAAAATCTATAAAATATATCCCTTTGAGATGTATGTTAAGTTACTGTGTTTTAAAGTCACTTTAAGTAGTTCCTCTTGGAGTCTATGCATCCAATTCAATACACAGGTTTCTTTCTTTTATTTTTCTTCTTCTAATTTTTCAAAATTGCTTTTTTATTGTTGACAGTATTGCAGACATCTCCCCATTTTCCTGCCTTTGCCCCCCCCCCAACCTGCCTCAGCCCAAGCCTGCACCACATTATTGTCTGTGTCCATGGGCTATGTATATATGCATATATGTTCTTTGGATAATCTTTCCCGTCCCCCCGAACCACACTCCCCTCTGCCATTTGTCAGTCCATTTCATGTATTCATGCCTCTGGACCTACTTTGTTCACCAGTTTATTTTATTCATTAGATTCCACATATAAGTGAGATCATGTGATACCTGTCTTTCTCTGGCTTATTTCGCTTAGCATAATATTTTCAAAGTCCATCAATATTGTCACAAATGGTAAGAGTTCCTTCTTTTATACAGCCACATAGTATTCCATTGTGTAAATGTACCACAGCATTTTTATCCACTCATCAACTGATGGGTGCTTGGGCTGTTTCCAGATTTTAGCTACTGTAAATTGCGCTGCTCTGAACATAGGGGTGCATACATTCTTTCTGGTTGGTGTTTCAGGATTCTTAGGATATATTCCCAGAAGTGGGATCACTTCCATTTTTAACTTTTACTGTTTTCCACAGTTGCTGTACCAGTCGGTATTCCCACTAGCAGTATACTAGGGTTCCCTTTTTAAAATGTTAATTTGTTTTCTAACACTTAAAAATATTTACAGGATTCCAAAATGAATCTTAAAGGGAAGCTGTAGTCAGAGACATTTCGCTTTTAACCCTGTAGTGTCCATCCTATTTTCTTCTCATCCTATAGGGGTAACAGTTGTTATTGTTTTCTATTCCTAGATTTCTCCTTATATTGTATTTTATGTATTTTTCTCCACTTAAGTTTTATCACTTAAAAATATGTCCTGAAATAATGCCATTGTAGTATTTATAGATAGTCACAATTCCTTTTTACAACATCATAACTCTCTGATGGATGTAGCATGGTTTTTCAAATAGTCTGGTATTGATGGATATTTAAATTGTTTCCAATCATTACAAACAATTGTCAGTGAGTAGGCTTATAAATATATCACTTTGTTTTTTGTGCAATGTATCTTTAAGATGAATTCCAAAAAGCCAAAGTATAAATGAACATAGAATTGTCTTCAAATTGTTGAATTTCCCTTTATAAGAGTTGTACCATTTTGCATTTTTCCCACCTATGCATTTAAGTCCTTTTCCACCACAGCCTTTTGAACAGAGAACCTGGTATCAGATTTTTGGATTTTTTTGCCAACTTGGTAGATAAGGAATAGTATCTCAGTATATTTAATTTATATTATTCTTTTTATGAATGAGTTTTAACATCTATGTAAGAAACTTTTAAAATGTAGAAAACTTAAAATGAAAAATATTTTGTTATAAAAAATTTTTAAATATATATAATTTAGGTAAATTTGGGGAGTTTAATACAAGATTACTTTAGGATGAAGTTAGATTGTTAAAACAGTGATATATATATATAGAGAAAAAGACATGATTCTGAAAATAAACTTCAGAAATCAAGGATTTCAATTTTATTCAAATGCAACAGAAACCATGCAAATAATTCTTACATTGATAAGCAATAATTTACTGTAGTTAAGAAGTTTGTGATATAAATTTTTATAAAGTACTAACACTTTATTAAGTCCTAAATAGTTTTATAGAGAGGAAGGAAGAGAGAGAGAAACATCCATTTGTTGTTCTATTTATTTATGCATTCATTGGGTGATTCTTGTATTTGCCCTGACCAGGGATGGAATCTGCAACCTTGGCTTAGCAAGACGATGCTCTAGCCCAGTGGCCGGCAAACTGCAGCTCGTGAGCCACATGTGGCTCTTTGGCCCCTTGAGTGTGGCTCTTCCACAAAATACCGACTTCTGTGCATGGGCCACGAAGTTTCAATCGCACTGTACGTGCGCACCCGCACGTGGTATTTTGTGGAAGAGCCACACTCAAGGGGCCAAAGAGCTGCATGTGGCTCGCCAGCTGCAGTTTGCCGGCCACTGCCTAGCCAACTGAGCTATCTGGCCAGGGTCTAAGAAGTTTGTGATGTAAACATTTATAAAATACTAAGGCTTTATAAAGTCCTAAGTCTTGAAAGAAAAGCATATGAATGATCTTGTCATTGCAGAGGATTTTTCTATAGAAGATTTAGATTTAATAAAACATAGGAGCCAAGTGTATCACACTCCATGTAGAGACAAAATCAGTTTAAAGAAAAATGTCCTCCTCTAACAAAACCAAAGACGATGAGTTCTGGTCCTTATTCTTGGACTACTTGAAATTTTCCTTTGTTCCCTGATAGTATTTCTAAATACATTTTAACTAGAGGCCTGATGCACAAAATTCATGCAAGAGTAGGCCTTCCTTCCCCTGGCTGCCAGCACCGGCTTCCCTCTGGCACCCGGGACCCCGGCTTCCCTTGCAGCCCCAGCTTCGTCCAGAAGGTCATCCAGTCTCATTAGCATATTATGCTTTTATTATTATAGATACTTTATTTAGATTGAATAGAGAAAATCGTAAGGCTACTTTGTTAATCTGACACCTATACTTGATGTCCTGCTCATCAAGAATTATGTATTTTGGGAAGAAAAATATTACAGAAAGGATATGGAATATGATTCCTGTCAATTAATTCTTAGTTATTTTCTTTCATTTCAGCGCCTTCCCTGATAGGTATGGTAAGGAAGGACTGGGCATCCCAAAATAGCATTGCCCTATCATGGCAAGCACCTGCTTTTCCCAATGGAGCCATACTGGACTACGAGATCAAGTACTATGAGAAAGTAGGTCTTATTTGGAGCTTCCTAAAAAGTTACATATACATATATGTGCATATATGTATATACTGAGCATGTTATTATACTATATTATCTCACTTTAAAAAACTGTTCTTCTTTGGCCTAACCACATACCTCTATGTTTTTGAATACTCTCTAATTTACTATTGTGATATAATTTCTTAATTAACTTACCTTGTTTTATGTTAGATTAAAGTAGAAGATAACAAGGTCTTTATCTTATCCTAGGGAGTTTTAACATATAGTAAGAAGTAGTAATTCCTGCAACTTAACAGTTCTGTTGACATAACACTGTTTCTAAATTCACTTGGGAAGAAATAGTAAAATGAAATTATTATAACCTAAAAAGAGTTTGTATAGGTCATATTACTTGCCAATGAATTTAAAGTCACAGCCTTAGCTCGTTTGGCACAGTGGATAGAGTGTTGGCCTGCGGACTGAAGGGTTCCGGGTTTGATTCCAGTCAAGGGCACATACCTGGGTTGCAGGCTCCCCCTTTGCCTGGGCCTGGTCAGGGTGTGTGCAGGAGGCAACCAATCGATGTGTTTCTCTCACATCGATATTTCCCTGTCTTTCCTTCTCTCTTTCACTCTCTCTAAAAAAAAAAAATCAATGAGAAAATATCCTCAAGTGAGGTCCAAAAAAAAAAGTTTCAGTACACTATAATTTGGGAAGGACTATTTAAGGGATATATGGTAATAGCAGACTTTTAAATTTTTTCTTTACATTCCCACATCAGCTGTTTTATTATATAAAAATCTAGCAAAATAAAACTGGTTAATAAATCTGCTGGCGACCTTAATTTTCATATTATCATTTAAAATAGTTCTCAATTACTATATTTCCATGAATTATATACTTACCTTTATTGTTTTCACACTCTTTATGCTCCCCTCCCCAATTCCTCACCATTATGCTAGTGTTGCTATAAATATTACAGCGGACCACATGGTCAACTTTGATAGACTCATTGTGCTACTATGGAATATTGACACAGAGAGCATTGATACAGGGAATATTGATACTGGGAACATTCAATTTAAAAATTAAATGTACTAATTGTATATCATATTCAATGGTATATTACAATAAGCATGAACTTGTCACATTTCTCAAACTTACTAGAAGCAAAGAAACATCATTAACAAATTTAGGTCTCCTCTGAAGAAATACGAGGCAAGCAGAGAAACAAAAATATGTTTCTATTCTATTGCTTCTGAGCAAATGTAAGTTTGAGAAAAGGAGAGGTAACTCAGTAGCATGGCTGTATTTATTTTGACACTCTAGTAATATCAGCATTAGGCAGTCAATGAAAACTGTCACTATCATGAATTCACACGGATAATTCATAGTCTAAAAAAGAAGAAATTTACTGAGTTTAAATTGGGTTATAGATTCTGCACATTAGCCATGCCAACATGTGTTTAGATATCTTGTTGGACTATCCTTTCAAATGTTACAACCTGTAGCATGCTGTCACAAGAATATACATATACTAGAGGCCCAGTGCACGAGATTCATGAATTTGGGGGGGCCCTCAGCCCAGCCTGTGCCCTCTCACAGTTCAGGAGCCCTCGGGGATGTCCAACTGATGGCTTAGGCCCACTCCTCCTGGGGAGTGCAGTCGGACATCCTTAGTGCTGCCTCGGAGACAGGAGAGGCTCCCGCCACTGACGCTGCACTCACCAGCCATGAGCCTGGCTTCTGGCTCAGTGGTGCTCCCCCTGTGGGAGCGCACTGACCACCAGGGGGCAGCTCCTGCATTGAGCATCTGCACCCTGGTGGTCAGTGTGCTTCATAGCTACCAGTTGTTCCACTGTTCAGTCAATTTGCATATTACCCTTTTATTATATAGGATTCTGTTATCTAATTCAATAGATCTTCATGTATTCACAAATTGTGATTATTTAAAAATCAATGCACACACACATATAAGGAACTTTCAGAATAAAAATATTTCTTCACATTTTATAAAGGTTATATTTCATACACAGCAAATCACTCTTATTTTATAGTCATTTCTACTTCATGTTTGAAGATGAAGATAACTTGCAATATTTCCAATTAAGGACAAATTATACAGATTCCATAAAAAGGGAACCACATTCATCCAATCAAGATTTTAGAAATCAATAAGGTCTGAAAGGCAGTAATTGACATAATAGTTATGTTTTAATTATGGAATAAATAATATTTCAAAGGAGTTTATTTTGTAAGAAAGTGGCAATGATCTAATGCTAATGGATTGAACATGAAGTTGGAAGTTAAAGATTTTAAATTTATGACTCTTGTTATGTTTATGGCCAGGAAAAAGTCAATTAATCTCCCTGTGTCTCAGACTTTATATTTACAAAATGGAAATGAAGATATCAACCATTCTAGTAGGTTGTAAAATTGAATTATAAACAGACTTGAAGATGAAAAGCACACTAAATCAGTATTAAATACTATTTAAGTAAGCATTAGGGAAATATTAGGATAAAATATAATATAAAATCAGAACATAATAGTATGGGAATTGTGTACAAACTAATTAAACATATTATATTTTTATATATAAATGCATACTGTAAAAGCAACCAATCAAAGATGTTAGAATATAAAACTTGCAGAGAGAGAGTATAAAATGATTGGCAGCATTGAAACTTTTTCCAACTATGACTTCAAATTCTATCTATACATTTTACATATCTGCATTTATAACATGATTTCTCCTTCCAAGAAAATATTTTTATTAAGCTTATAACTAGGGAAAATTACAATAGCACTCTTAGTTAAAAATAATTTCCTTCTTTATTAGGAACCTAAATATTGTTCAGTAAGAAAAACAGGAATCAAATAAGTATTCCCTGTAGGGTGGGCCAAAAGTTGTGAAGAATGAAACACAGAGTTTATACTTGTATTATTATTTATTTGTGGTTTTATTTTCCATACAAACAACTATAAACCTACTTTTGCCATACCCTATACACCCTACTTTGGGAACACAAATATTCCTCCATATGTGCATTTTTGTGTATGATTTTATGAGTATAGAGAATTCTAAAATGGAATAGGCTGTATGCCATAGCCATATGTTCTTTCAGGTGTTGCTTATTGGGGTAGAGTGGGATACAGAATGAAGGTGAGGAAGGGAAGAGAGAGGGAGGTAGCAGTATAGATAAATATGAATGGATGGGTGGATCCTAAATAGCTTCCATAGTTGCCTTAGATTGAGTTACTCAAAAACAGACCCTGAGGCAGGAATTTGCATACAAGTGATTAAGAAAACTCCCAGGAGAACTGGTAAGAAAATGGAGGAAGCAGGAGT
Source organism: Myotis brandtii (assembly GCF_000412655.1). Taxonomy (NCBI): domain Eukaryota; kingdom Metazoa; phylum Chordata; class Mammalia; order Chiroptera; family Vespertilionidae; genus Myotis; species Myotis brandtii. The sequence continues at coordinate 931,682 of NW_005370411.1, forward strand.
ATGAAGGATGATGCCAATCAAACTCAGAGTGACTAAGGGGAGCTCTGGAATCTGATTACATCTCAGAGTCCATACTATGGGAACAAAGAAGCTGAGATTCCACACTCTGACTCCAATCCATCATTGGCGACAGGCTTAATGGAAATGTACATGTGGGATGGAAGACAATATCACAGGCACTTCTGGTTCTCTGTAGTGGCTCCAGTAGTTCAAATGTAGGTCTCCAAAGAAGGTGGCAGTTACAGCTTTTCAAAGCAAAACTCAGAATCTGGGCAATGGAAGCAGGAATAAGTAAAGGTGATTCATGGGGACCTAGTGGCCCACCAACTGTCAATTAGGGTACCTCAATGCTCAGAGAACTATGAGAGAATCTTAATTCTCAGCTCATTATAATATTCACATTCTACTCAGTTTTCTTTTTCTTTTTTAATATATTTTTATTGATGTCAGAGAGGAAGGGAGAGGGAGAGAGAGCTAGAAACATCAATGATGAGATAGATACATTGATCGGCTGCCTTCTGCATGCCCCTATTGTGGATCAAGCTCACAACCCAAACATGTACCCTGACCAGAATCAAATCATGACCTCCTGGTGCATAGTTTATGCTCAACCACTGAGCAACACTGGCCAGAACTACTCAATTTTCAATATTGGTGCCTTAGACTTTAATTTGTGTTATTTAAACCTTCCATTTCCTTTTACTCAAAGTTACACTATATTGCAAACCCATAAGTAACCCACAAATAAACAATATTTACACCATTCTCTGAGGACTTAAGCTGTTTTATTAAGTTCTCATTGTGTTAAGAACATTATTCTGTAAATCAGAAAGTAACTCACTTAGAATGTGAAGTGTCTCTAAATATCTGAGGTCAAACTACATACTGTTATTACCAGTGACTTTTGCTCATAGAATATGTAATATTAGAAGAAGGCACTGGCCTGGGTGTTCAAAAATTTGAGTTTTGCTCAAACTTTACCTTTCTTAGTCCTGTTTTCTTATCAATAAAATAAGGGTCTAGAAAGGTAAACTCTTACAGTTCTGTTTCCAAATGCTAATATGTTTGGTCTATACAGTAATATAGATAAGTTATCCTGTCTTTCAAATAACTATTTTTTCATTTATATCTACTGAAATTAAATACATAAACACATATTTTTAAAAATACTTTCCCACAGTGAACAGTGTTCTTCACATTATAATTATATATAAAAGTTAAGACTCTGCTGTCACTATCGTGTGTGTGTGTGTGTGTGTGTGTGTGTGTGTGTGTGTGTGTTAAGAAGGATATTGGTCATAACTAATTAGGTATTCTCCATTCAGTTAATTATATCCCCCCAATTCTTAGATACTTTTTTCATACTGAAAAAGTATTTCAGCCCTCGCCAGTTTGGCTCAGTGGATAGAGCGTCGGCCTGCGGACTGAAAGGTCCCAGGTTCAATTCAGGTTAGGGCACATGCCCAGGTTGCAGGCTTGATTCCCAGTAGAGGGCATGCAGGAGGCAGCCAATCAATGATTCTCTCTCATCGTTGATATTTCTATCTCTCCCTCTCTCTTCCTCCTTGAAATCAATAAAAATATTTTTTAAGGTATTTCATTTTTTAAAACTCAAATGAATGTAGTTTGAATATGAAAAGGGACTAAAATAACAAAGAAAGCCAAGTATAAGTTACCCCCCCCCCAAAATTATACTTAATATTTCCGTGCAAACTATGCTTTTCTCCAAAGCAGAGCCTACTTGTAATGAGAGTACTGTTTAAAAAACTGAGAGCAATTTAGGTGATACAAACAAACTGCATTTAACACTTTCAAGAAGTAGACAGTCTCCTTTTGGAGAACCACAAAATGGGGCAGGTGGCAGGATGCTTTTATAGGATCAACAATAAAGCATAAGGAAGAGAAAAACAGAAAACATCTGATTGGCTGGGGCCAAGGAGTCAAACCTGTTTGGGGTGAGAAGGAACAGGAAAGTATAGAGCCCAGAGTTGGCTTGGTGTTTGGGGACTGGCTGGCTGGATATACTGCGGTTCTGGTCAAGGGGAGTATTTACAGGGACATGAAAGTTATGTAAGTTTTGGTTTGCTGACATGGCACCCAGGTAGGAACCGCTCCGTCTGGAGCTTAGAAAGTTATTTCAACAGAACTAAGACATCTGCTTTCAACTCTCAGTCTTCCCCTTCAAAATATTGCAAACCCTATTTCAGTTACAAAATATCAAAAACCCCACTGAATATAAAACATACCCTTCTTGTATCTGTCTTTTCCTCTGCTCTTTACCCTTTTGTTCACATTCTTAACTTTTGCTCTTTTTCCCTCTGTCCATGGCACTCTACCTCTTGCTTCTTTCTCCTTTTATTATATTTATCAAATTAGCCTTGATCAGAGTAATTTTTGTGTGTATCTGACTCCACAATTTTGTGAGCCCTGAAGAATGGGGAACACGTCTTGTTCTCTTTGTCACCCATGCTGTCCAGTGTCTAACACAGCAAATTCTAGAGAAATCAGTGAAGTCCTCTGTTTGTTAAGAACTCATTCACAGGAAATTGAGAAAAGTCACCAGCCACTGTAAAGTTACCCCTAGAAGCGAGAGAGAGAGAGAGAGAGAGAGAGAAGAGAAAGAGGAAAGAAAGAAAGAGAAAGAAAGAAAGAAAGAAAGAAAGAAAGAAAGAAAGAAAGAAAAAGAAAGAAAGAAAGAAAGAAAACCTCCAGGACTTCCTATTTCTACCTGTTCATAGGAAAGACACTTTCCATCATCTGTTAATAATTAGAATGGAAGCTATGAGGACAGGGGTTCCTTTTGTCCATTTTCATATCCCCAGTGCTTAGAAAGACACATAGCCAACAATCCACAGACAGTAGTTGGCCAGGTACTTTTAAAAGCATTTTGCATTGATGAAATAATTTGATCCTAATAATCCTTTTCTACAGATGAGGAAACTAAGGAAGCTAAGTAACTTTGCCAAAATCACACAGCCAGTAAGTGCTTGTTAACACTGGCCTTAGTACTTACAATCGGACTTCTCAGAAAAGTCAGTGCTTTCTGCTGATGCAGGTGTTCTGGGTTCCCTGAGGCCAAACACTTCATTACTCTCTAATGCCCATTTTGCATCTGTAAAATGTCAGCAATAAAACATACCTATCTCACCAGGGTGTTGTTGCAGCTTCACTAATTACCAACTGGTAGCTCATTTTGAAACATGAACCCCTCATAACACTCCATTATTCTTATATCCAGTATTTAAAGACACTGTGACTGGTAAAGTCTTTTCCTTAAAGTTCTCTTGTTAATTCTCATCACAGTCAGCAGTTTTTAGATTTTTGTACAAGAAAACTCATCATGAGAAAGGAAGCATTCTTATATCCAAGGTGGTCAATAATTACCTATATAAAATACTGAATTGATGTAACTGCTATTGTTTCACTTAGTCCACCAATTACAGTATAACGTATCTATGAGTTTAAATAAAAATATATAATTTTATGTTATGAGAACAGTGTATTATTTAAAAATATGAGATTTGTGGGAAGCTTTTCATTATGAGAAATATTTTCATGATTCAGGGATGATTTTAAAAGTAGCCTCTTTTAAAAATATGATTTTTATTGATTTCCAAGAAGAAGGGAGAAAGAGAGAGAGCTAAAAACATCAATGATGAGAGAGAATCATTGATCATCTGCTTCCTACACACCCCCTGCTGGAGATCGAGCCCAAAATACGGGCATGTGCCCTGACCAGAATCGAACGTGACCTCCTGGTTCATAGATCAATACTCAACCACTGAACCACACAGGCCAGGCTAAAGTAGACTCTTTTAAGGGAAGGTTGAATTCATGGTATCTTCTATGAAAGTCACATACTTCTCAATGTCAAGTGAAAGGAATTGTAGAGACAAGACAGGCAGTTAGGGAAAAGGACGGTCCATGGGAGAGGGATGCATATGTGATGGGCAGAGACAGCTTGGAGCTGCCAGATGTTTATCTTACTTTCACAGGGGACAAAGGAATGTGACAAGATAAGGGGAAGAGAAGAGGGGGGCACCGGGTGAGCTTTGAACTTTAAAACTGATACCCTGCAGGAAATTAGCCAATTAGGAGAGTTCGGTGGTCATAAATTAAGGAAGAGTCCAATTAGAAAGAGTCATAACGAGACAAAGAGCTCCCAGCATTTATAAATCCAGAGACAAAGAGATTCAGAGAATTAGGTTTTTCCCTGTTTAGAGAGAGAGCAGGTTTTTCCCCATTTGGGGTGTTTGTATACACTTGTAATAAAATTCCAAACTGTTGCTTAAAATCTTTTTGTCCTCAAATTTTATTGTTCAAACTTCATATGACAAGACACACAAGGAGAGTCCACTCGCCCCAATTCCAAGTAACACAAATATTGCACAATAAGTCTCTTTCTTCCTTCACTCCTGGCTTATTCTACTTTCTTAAACTTTTCCCCAGATAACAATCCAATGATACTACTAATTTTTCTAAAGTTATGTAATCCGTAAATCTGCATCTTTACTTGATAAAAAATATACAATGCAGTTATCCTATCTAATAAAAGAGAAACATGGTAATTAGCCATACCTCCGCTACACTTCCCATTGGCTAATCAGCATATCCTTTTGCAAATTAACTGCCAGCCAAGATGGCGGCTGGCAGCCAGGCAGCTGACGCGAACAGGGAGGCTTGCTTGCTCCAGTGACGGAGGAAGCCAGGTTCCCAGCCTGCTGCTGCCAGCCTCTGAGCTTGCAGTTTGAAACATTGTTACAAATATAGAAGCTAAACAAAACCCCAGAAACATGCTTTAGTCAGCCAGGCTTCAGCCAGCAGGATCGCAACATTGTTTCAAATACAGAAGGTAAACAAAGGCCAGAAACCTGCTTTCAGCAGCGGAGGCCTCATAGCTGGAGCCAAGCCTCAGAGCTAAAGCTGGCCCAGAATAAAAAAGAAAAAGAAAAAAAGGAGTGGTTGGGAGCTTCAGTCCCCCGCCAGCCTGAAAATGGGCCTCCACCCCTCACCCAGACTGGCCAGGCCCCCCAGTGGGGACCCCCACCCTGATCCAGGACACTCTTCAGGGCAAACCAGCCAGCCCCCACCCATGCACCAGGCCTCTATCCTATATAGTAAAAGGGGAATATGCCTCCCAGCACCGGGATCAGCGTGACATGGGGCAGCGCCCAAACCCCCTGATCGCCCTGCGGCTCTGTGTGTGACAAAGTGCGGTGCCCCAACCCCCTGATCGGCCCTGCGGCTCTGTGTGTGACAAAGTGCGGTGCCCCAACCCCCTGATCGGCCCTGCGGCTCTGTGTGTGACAAAGTGCGGTGCCCCAACCCCCTGATCGGCCCTGCGGCTCTGTGTGTGACAAAGTGCGGTGCCCCAACCCCCTGATCGGCCCTGCGGCTCTGTGTGTGACAAAGTGCGGTGCCCCAACCCCCTGATCGGCCCTGCGGCTCTGTGTGTGACAAAGTGCGGTGCCCCAACCCCCTGATCGGCCCTGCGGCTCTGTGTGTGACAAAGTGCGGTGCCCCAACCCCCTGATCGGCCCTGCGGCTCTGTGTGTGACAAAGTGCGGTGCCCCAACCCCCTGATCGGCCCTGCGGCTCTGTGTGTGACAAAGTGCGGTGCCCCAACCCCCTGATCGGCCCTGCGGCTCTGTGTGTGACAAAGTGCGGTGCCCCAACCCCCTGATCGGCCCTGCGGCTCTGTGTGTGACAAAGTGCGGTGCCCCAACCCCCTGATCGGCCCTGCGGCTCTGTGTGTGACAAAGTGCGGTGCCCCAACCCCCTGATCGGCCCTGCGGCTCTGTGTGTGACAAAGTGCGGTGCCCCAACCCCCTGATCGGCCCTGCGGCTCTGTGTGTGACAAAGTGCGGTGCCCCAACCCCCTGATCGGCCCTGCGGCTCTGTGTGTGACAAAGTGCGGTGCCCCAACCCCCTGATCGGCCCTGCGGCTCTGTGTGTGACAAAGTGCGGTGCCCCAACCCCCTGATCGGCCCTGCGGCTCTGTGTGTGACAAAGTGCGGTGCCCCAACCCCCTGATCCGCCCTGCTCTGTGTGTGATGGGGTAGAGCCATAACCTCCCCATCGGCCCTGCCCTGAGTGTGACAGGATACGGCACCCCAACCCCCTGATCCTCCCTGTTCTGTAGGTGATAGAGGGCGGCGCCCCAACCCCCTGATCCGCCCTGCTCTGTGTGTGACAGGGGGTGGTGCCCCAACTCCCCTATTAGCCCTACTCTGTGAGTGACAGGGGGGAGCTCCTCAACCCCCTGATGGGCCCTGCTCTGTGGGTGACAGGGTATGGAGCCCCAACCCCCCTGATGGGCCCTGCTCTGTGAGTGACAGGGGGCAGCGCCCCAACCCCCTGATTGGCCCTGCTCTGTGCGTGTCAGGGGGTGGCGCTGCAACCTCCCCATCGACCCTGGCTTGAGTGTGACAGGGGGCGGTGCCCCAACCCCCCAATCGGCCCTACCCTGAGCGTGACTAGGTGTGGCATCGCAACCTCCCAATCAGCCTTGCTCTGTGCATGACAGGGCCGGCGCCCCAACTCCCCAATCGGCATTTCAACAAGACCTTCACGTGATCCCAGTGCTCATACACCCTTTCCTCAATCACACCTTTCTTAGCTCCAGTATAATAAGCACATTCAGGTTTGCATGCAGGTTTAAATTTAGGTTACAACGGGTACAAGTTAGTTCGATAGTAATCTGGGAAGGAGGATGCAGGGAATGAATGAGGGAGATATTTTCTGAGCCCGACCAGGGGCTGCACCTAGGGATTGGGCCTGCCCTCTGCCACCCAGGAGCGGGCCTAAGCCAGCAGGTAGTTATCTCCCGAGGGGTCCCAGACTGCGAGAGGGCACAGGACGGGCTGAGGGACTACCCCTCCCCCCTGAGTGCACAAATTTTTGTGCACCGGGCCTCTAGTTTTTCTTATAAAATGGTTAATATACAGTCCTCATTTTCTTTTATTGGACAGTTGTCCTTCAGTAGCCTAGGGTGATTGCTTTCAGGAACCCCATCAGATACCAGACCCCTCAGGTGCTGAAGTTCCTTATATAAAACTAGAGGCCTAATGCACGGATTCGTGCATCAGTGAGGTCCCTTGGCTTGGCCTGCACTCTCTCACAATCTGGGACCCCTCAGGGAATGTCAGACTGCCAGTTTCAGCCTGATCCCTGCAGGTCAGGCCAAGGGACCTCACCAGTGCATGAATCCATGCACCAGGCCTCTAGTATGCATATAAGATCTTTGGTTAATCTCTTCCCACCTTCCCTCTGAGATTCATCAGTCTGTTCCATGTTTCCATGCCTGTGTATTGAGCATCTGCCTCCTGGTGGTCAGTGCTCGTCATAGATACCAGTCGAACTGTCACTTAGGCATATATATATATATATATATAGACAAGAGGTCTGGGGGGGAGGGGGTTTCCCTCAGTCTGGCCTGCCCCCTCTACAATCTGGGATCCCTCAGGGGGCAGTCAGACATCACTCTCGCAATTCAGGACTGCTGGCTCCTAACTGTTCACCTGCTTGCCTGCCTAATTACCCCTAACCACTCTGCCTGCCTGCCTGCCTGATTGCCCCTAACTGCCCTCCCCTGCCAGCCTGATTGCCCATAACTGCCCTCCCATGCTGCCCTGATCGCCCCTAACTGCCTCTGCCTTGGCTCCGCCACCATGGCTTTTCCTGGAAGGACGTCGGAAGGATGTCCCGAAGATGCTTGGTCTAATTAGCATATTACCCTTTTATTAGTATAGATGGGGTGGTATTTGCATATAACCTATGCACAATCTCCTTTATACTTTAAATTACCTTTAGATTACTTATAATACCTAATACAAAGTAAATGCTATATAAATAGTTGTTAGACTGTATTGTTCATGGAATAATGACAAGAAAAAAATTCTGTACATGTTCAGTTCAGACACAACGTTCATAGGCCTAAGGACATAGTACATACTAGCAAAAATGTAATTTTTTATCAAATACTTTTGATCTATGGTTGGTTGAATCTGAGGATAATGAACCCACAGATACAGGTCAACTGTGTTTCCTTCACTAAGGTGTTGGCGCAAGGGAAGAAGAAAATTTTCTCCACACTTCCAGGATTGCTACTCTTACTTCCATCTATTATTTAGGAAAAATATCTCCCTCATTCATTCCCTGCATCCTCCTTCCCAGATTACTATCGAACTAACTTGTACCCGTTGTAACCTAAATTTAAACCTGCATGCAAACCTGAATGTGCTTATTATACTGGAGCTAAGAAAGGTGTGATTGAGGAAAGGGTGTATGAGCACTGGGATCACGTGAAGGTCTTGTTGAAATGCAGATTATGGTTCAGTTGATTGGGTGCAGGTTAAGAGGGGCTGAGCTGGGATTTACATTAGGAACAAGCACCCAGGGAATGCACTCCAAAGACCACACTTGGACTTGCAGATCTCTAGAAGCCCAGCTTCTTCATTACATCACTTTATCAAGTGTGAATAGGGGAAAAGAATCACAACCTTCTAAACATACTCGTGAACTTAAATATTGCACTGTCTTTATAACTAGCATCTGTAGCTGTAACATCATTTGTGTGTTATTAGAAACTAATATATTAATCTGAATCAAAATGTAGTCAATCAAAGAACAAGTCAGTTTCAGATACAATTGAGTGTTTCTAATGGAATCAGCAAATTTCTGAGCTGGTCATGTTTTGTGTTCTTTAATTTTCATAACTCCTATTTGTTGCGATGTTCAACCCAGAGAAGTTGGATATGAGCATTTGGTACTCATTAAAACAACATTACCTGCTAGAAGATGGACAGCAAAGGAATTTACCGATACACACTCTCATTATGGGGATTTCATAGCAGATTTCCATGTTGTGCAGCAAACACCACTGTGTGGAAGCCTGTCTGGTTTGTGCACCCAGGGAGTCCTCACGGTGCCTGGAGCAGAGATTCTCGTGGTCGCAGCCTGGGTTTGGTGCCAGTACTGCATCAACAGCAGCATCTGTGTGGACTGAATGTATCAAAATAGAAAGAAATTAAAAAGATATTTACTTCATTGCATCAAGCATAGAGTCTGCATGAATATTGCAAATACCAAGTAACTACTGTGTGTGACCTATTTCGTAAGAGCTATACTCTTTTGTTTGATTTTTAAAAGGATTTTTTAAAATTATAGAAGCTGGATTTAGTATGTCAAAGATTTGCTACATCTAAAAAGGGAAAATATAAAGTTGGTAGAACTAAGTACTCTAAATATACTTCATTCAAAACTTTAGAAAATACCTAAATTTATAAAATAAAATGAAGGTTATAAACATAATGAGTATCAAAAGTTCATGTTCAGGTTTTCAAAAACAGTAAAACAATACCTCTACCCCATGGTCCAGTGGCCTGGGATTCTTTTGGCTGTATGCAGCCACCAGAAGCGCAATTTTAGCCCTGATGTTCTTGTGTAATACTAGTTAAGGCTGCATACTAATTGTACTTCTGCCAGATATATTCTAATTAGCTATAAATTCCACATTTTAATTTAATTTCACATCCTAAGGTCATAATCAGTTGCTTTCATATTCCTGGTCATACTTTTCTTAAAGTGTCTCCTCATCACTTCCCTGAATTCCATGTTTTTATCTCTTTTTGGATGCAGTTAGAATAAACTAAGTTGTTTTCCAATCCTAAACTTACATGATTGCAGAAACTTAATATTGTCATTATATCTTGCCTTGCTATGCAAAATGATAAGAAACAATCAAGTAAGATTAATGAAGGAATGGTAAATTTGATGTTCCTAATGAAAATATGAAATAGAAAAAAATACAGAAAATACATAAAAACCTAGGGGTAAAAGAGTAATTTAATTTCTTCAACAATCTGGAAATCTGCTCTACAACCAAGTTTTACATTTCTAAGAAAAGTGAAAACATAAAGCTATTTAAAATGATTAATTACTCACATCAATTTTCACTTCCTCTTAAAAATTATTATGTGGAGGTAGGAAATAATACAGTATAACATATGGCTTAGAGTAGAGGTTATAGACTCTACAACATCAAATTATCAGGAGATCACAATGCTCTTTTAAGTAGATGGAGGTGGTGGGAAGGAGTACTAGCAAGTACTCTAGGTAAAGTATTTGGAATAATGCCCACCAAGAATCAATGTAGTGGGGGAGTATGCAAAATTAGTATTTTTCTATTATATTTCCATACTTTCAGAAATTTTTTTCTGGAGAGTAACAAGGACATAAATTCAAATTTCCTCTAAATTTCTGATCTCATTTGGTGAAAATCAGAGAAACAAAAATCCCACTGAGAGGCATCAATTATGCAAATGTAACATTGCCATGAATCCAGACTGCATTCAGTGAGCCTTCAAAGAACAATTCTTCCATTAATGGAAAATGTGAGTATAATGTTGCTACTTTTATATACAAGTCAGACATCTAACTTTCTATCTTTAAATGACAAAAGAGTAAATACTACTATGTAATGCCTGTAGGTAAATCTTGCCATATTTTCTTATATAAATTTCAAGCTAAAAGCTGCAACTAGATTAGGTTTTCTAACCCTGAGCAAGTTTTCCCTTGATCACTGGCCTTATTAAAGTGTTGACTGAGCCATACTCCCCAGGGAGAAATGTAAGATTTGCTCATTTCAAATGCAGTTAAAAACATAGCCACATGTTTGCCTATTTTAAACAATTACCATTTAGGACTAGAACTACAAACATAATAAGCAATTCGCAAATTTACTTTTTCACTTATGATAGTCTACTGTTACTCGCTTTCATCTGGCACTTAATAAGAAAGCCTATGAGTTGAATGAAGATGCATTTATTTCTTCTGAGGATTTTTAAGCCTGCCATTGTATGAAAAATCATGCCAAGTTATCTTGAGAAATTTCCAATTAAAGGTGAGGTTGCTGTTTGTGGAATGCATGGTTTGGCTCCATTTTCTTTCACAGATTTATTAGGAAATGCTAATAAAGGAAATGTGGACCATGTATAAAGTATGGCAGAATAACAACTTTTCTTGGTAGTCAATTTGGAATTTGATGGGGTTTCCTTTTTGGAAATAGTTCACCACAATAAATACTTTTGTGAAAGGTATGTGTTTCTAAACTGTTTTTTTTTAGGCTCTGTAGATTTCAAAATTTAATAAAGAAAATTCTATCTTTAAATAAAAATTTCTCTTAAAAAATATGAGAGCCGTTCTGTGCCTCTACTGCCTGGCTCAATTTGCAGATATCTGTTACAAGTAGAGGGCAAGTCTAACATTCAAGATGTGTAATTTATCCAGAGTGAGGAAACCTTCCTTTTTAGAGCAACAGAACCCTTCCTCACGGCAAGGCCAAGGATTTGACTTTGTTAAAAAAAAAATGAACAAGTAAAAATGAGATGGAAGCTAAAATGTTAGCACATTTCTAATTCATGGCACTACTTTTGCACCTTTGAATGAAGGTAGAGAAGAAAATCTTGGTGTTGACACCTAAATTTTATTATGAAAAAAATACTAACATTTACATAGTACATTTTACCTGTATTGACTCATTTTAAGGCAAGTTAATTAGCTGCTAGCTGATTGAAAGACACCTACCTACTTCATGATTACCAATTTTGACTTCCAACTGGCAACTTAAAAAGAAACTAATAAAAATATACTTGGATATTGATGAACCATTCAAAGTAGCTAGACTATTCTTATTTCATTTTTTTCTGTTTCTTATTTAATTTTTGGCTGTTCATTAGTCAGTTCACTATTTTACACATAAAAACAGTACTATAATTAAAATCATAAAGCAATTAAACTAAAACTGATAGTTCTACTGTCATCTCTTTCTCTAACTAGTTGTAGACCACAGACAAGCCTTTAAACTTCTTTACTTCTATTTCCATCAACCAAATTGAAAATGACCTTATTATATCATTTTTAAACTCCTTTTCAGCTCCTTGAGAATCAAGGACCTAATACTCCATCTAGTCATGGTGGATTCTGATAGACCTGGGTTAGATTTCAGGCTTTAACGTTATTCAGATCCATGATCGTAAACAACTAGTTTTATTCTTATTTTCCTCATCTGTTATGAGAGAAATGATAACAACTGTATAAGCTGTTATGAAGAATAGATTAAATGAGACTTTTAAATGTAAATAACTTAATTGACTTCATGGAAAGAATAAGCACTCAATACATGTAACCTACTAAAATCAATATTACTTTTAATATTGGTATAGTTTTGGTTTTAATATGGCTCCAGTCCCCACAGTGCAGGTCCCCTAAAGTTTTGTTACCTGAACAGAATGGTATTTTACCCAAACTGCAAGTATGATCACCAAAAGGATTATTCTGTTCTATAGAAGATATGATAATAAGTCAAAGAGGTGTGAAGATAGTAATTAATATGTAAACTACAGAACAAAACCAGTTCCTACATTTCAAAACAACCATCCACATAAATATTAACCAATTGATACCATCCCATAATATTATTTTTTTTGTCACTGAAGAAGTTTTAATATAAATATTTGATAATATTCTAATTGGAAATCACAATTGATTTCTTAAAATATGAATTCATAGTTTATAAACTGTAAAACATTTGACATCAAATAAGAGACATATTATATACTAGAGGCCCAGTGCACAAAAATTTGGGCCCTCGGGGGGGGGTCCCTCAGCCCAGCCTGTGCCCTCTCACAGTCTGGGACCCCTTGGGGGTGACCACTTGCTGGCTTAGGCCTGCTCCCCAGGGGATTTGGCCTAAGATGGCAATCAGACATCCCTCTGACAGCCCGGCAGCCCTTGGGGGATGTCCACTTGCCAGCGGGGAGCAGGCCTAAGCTGCAGTCGGACATCCTTAGTGCTGCTGAGGAGGCAGGAGAGGCTCCCACCACCACCACTGTACTGGCAGCCATCAGCCTGGTTTGTGGCTGAGCAGAGCTCCCCCATATAGGAGCGCACTGACCACCAGGGGGAAGCTCCTGCATTGAGCATCTGCCCCCTGGTGGTCAGTGTGTGTCATAGTGACCAGTCATTCCCAGTCGTTCTGCTGTTAAGGTCATTTGCATATTAACCTTTTATTATATAGGATAGAGGCCTGGTGCACGGGTGGGGGCCAGCTGGTTTGCCCTGAGGGGTGTCCCAGATTAGGATGGGGGTCCCCACTGGGGTGCCTGGCCAGCCAGGGTGAGGGGCTGATGGGTGTTTGCAGCTGGTCACACCCCCTTCAGGGTGGGGGTCACCACTGGGGTGCCTGGCCAGCCTGGGTGAGTGGCTGATGGCTGTTTGCAGGCTGGTCAAGCCCTAAGGTCATTTGCATATTAACCTTTTATTATATAGGATAGAGGCCTGGTGCACGGGTGGGGGCCAGCTGGTTTGCCCTGAGGGGTGTCCCAGATTAGGATGGGGGTCCCCACTGGGGTGCCTGGCCAGTCTGGGTGAGAGGCTGAGGGCCGTTTTCAGGCTGGCCAAGCACCCCCGGCAATGGAAGCTCCCAGCCTCTCCTCTTTTTCTTTTTTTTCTTTTCTGGGATTTATTTACCTTCTAGAATTGAAACTTTGTAGCCTTGAGAGGAGCTCAGAGCCGGCCAGAGCGAGCGGGAGGAAAAGCCTCCTGCCTACTCCAGCTCCGTGGCCACGGCCGGCTGAAAGCAAGTGTCTGGGGTTTATTTATCTTCTATAACTGAAACTTTGTTGCTTTGAGTGGAGCTAAGAGCCGGCCGCGGCAGGAGGGAAGTTGGCTTCCTCCATCATTGGAGCAACCAATCCTCCTGCTTGCTCCAGCTCCGTGGCTGCCGGCTGCCATCTTGGTTGGGTTAATTTGCATATAGTCGCTCTGATTGGCTGGTGGGCGTGACTTAAGGTGTAGCAAAGGTATGGTCAATTTGCATGTTTGTCTTTCATTAGTGTAGATAAATGTTCAATAATATGATCACAAACATGAAAAAATTATTTCATTATTATGGACTCTCTAATTATATATTAGATATGTTGATGATAACACAAGCAATATTTTCTTTAATATAAGGTTCTCACTCCTCTATTTAGGACAATTTTTCTATATATGAGAACAGTTCATGAAGCATGATGTTCTACTTATTTTGGCAGATTTTATTATTGTATTAGTTGGGGTAAATTACTCTAATGTGCCCACCTTTTCATGTCTTCCTTTATAGTTTGTTTCCTCTTTGACTTTCTTCATACTCTTAAAAGCCAAAGTAGATTATGCAGAGGATCTACAGCAGCCAAACATTCCCTTTCCCTCATTTACTTTTGCAAGAATGGTCTGCTCTTTCTAACTATTAATCAATCATAAAATAGAGGTCTATGAAAAATAGCAATACTGTGGTATTTTGTAATTAAAGTATTCATTTACAGTGCATTGTAATTAAAGTATTCATTTACAAAGAGATTCCCAAACTGAACGCATGAGAACCGTTATAGAATTCTAGAATTTATTAATACAAGTGGTCATTAGAGCAATTTAATCTAACTTTGTGGTATATATTTGGAAGCTAGACACAGAATCTTTATGGCTTATGTGATATTGGCCAAGACCACAATATAGGTGTCCTGAATGCAAGGCCAGTTCTCTTCTGATATTCTATAGTGCCTCTTCTTAGAAAGCACCACCATTTATATTTAATAGGCTAACCTCTGAGGAAAAGATACTGATCTACAGATTCACTGTATTAGTTTTTTATTGCTATAAAACTAGTTACCCAAAATTTAACAACTTGAAAAATGAATATGAATTATCTCACAAAGGATCTGAGAATCAGGAATCCATGGGTGGCTCAGCTGTGTTGTTCTGGCTCAAGGTCAACCCTGGGGTTGCAGTCACGCTGTTGTGGACTGCAGGCAGCTGAAAGCGCAACTGAGGCTGGGGAATCTTATTTCAAGCTCACTCACGGGACGCTTGGCAGGAAGCTTCCGCTACTCATCACTGGGCCTGATCACATCTGAGAGTACACATTTAAGACCAAAAAGGCAGTGTCTGTTACAATCTAACTAGAGGCTTGGTGCACGTGTACCAGTGGGGTCCCTCGGCCTGGCCTGCGAGGATCGGGCCAAAACCAACTCTCCAACATTCCCCGAGGGGTCCCAGATTGGGAGAGGGCAGTTCTTGGGTGACACACCCCGGAATCGGGCTCCTTCCTCTCTGGGTCAGGGGTGCGGGTGAAGTAGATTTGGGGCGACAGTGCCCCAGCAGCAACCTAACCCACGGCCGATTCTGTGAGGAACTGGGCTCCCTCTTCTACTGGTCAGAGCTTCTGCCTCCTGGTGGTCATTGTGCGTCATAGCTACTAGGCGAACAGTTGAGCAGTCAGATGGTCGCTTAGGCCTTTTATATATATAGATCTTAGAAGTTGTTATCACTTCTGTCATATCCTATTGGTCACACAGACCAACCCCAGTGTATTATGGGCGGGGATTATATAACAGTGTAATTACTAGAAGGGGTGAGGATCATTAGGGGCAATCTTGGAAGGTGGCCACAATGTCACAGTTTTTTCAAAGAATCTGTGGTACATCAATTTGACTTCAAAAGAAAAACTATCTTTGAAGAAATGCTTATACCTATTCTGAAAGGTATATAGCAGTTCCTGTTTTTCTAAAAATACTCTAGATCAGGGATCCTCAAACTTTTTAAACAGGGGGCCAGTTCACTGTCCCTCAGACCGTTGGAGGGCTGGACTATAGTTTTAAAAAAAACTATGAACAAATTCCTATGCACACTGCACATATCTTATTTTGAAGTAAAAAAACAAAACAGGAACAAATACAATATTTGTATTTGCATGTGGCCCGCGGGCCGTAGTTTGAGGACCCCTGCTCTAGATAGTTCAGTGACATGGCCAATTCGTATTTTAGAATTTCTCTGGAAAGTTAATTATGTTGTCCAAAGTTTAACATATTAACCTTAACTTTATACACATAAAATATCTCTTTTTTTTCAAATAAGCATGTCCTATTATTTAAATAGCCCATGTAGTTATTTTTATGTCTCTAAAATAAAAGCAAATTTTAAAACCTCAGTGCATTTTCAAGTAAGCAATTCCTTGCACGCTTTTTGTTATGAGTGTCAAACAGGAAAAATACTTACACTTTTGGCCTTATATTCAGCTATAAGCAAGGATGTATGTAGCTCTGACTCTTGCAAGACCTCAAAAAAGACATACGAGAAAGTAGTTAATAGTGTGTAAATAAGTAAGGTCATTAAAAATAAAATATTTAAACTTTTTTCCAAATCAACATTAGTTCAAGTATCAAAACCAAGCACTGCTGTGCCACATAGTTTTATAAGAAGTCACTGGAAGATTAATAGATCAACTTATAGTGTGGAAAACTTCACCAAAAAAGTTGCACGAATTTGTGTGTGTGTGTGTGTGTGTGTGTGTGTAGAAAATTAACTCAAGAAATTTGTATTACCTAAAATATTCAAATAAATATCTTAATAAAGACACGGTAAAAAGCAGGCATTTTCCTGCTTCAACCAATCCTCCGCATTCTGCTATTTGGTTCATCTTTTCTAATTGTTAATAAGTACCTCTCTTTAGAAATAAATTTCTTCGAGAAAAAAAAATTTAGAAAGATACTTAACATCCTCAAGAACTGCATCAGACCTTTCAAATTTAGAAAAAATAATAATTACTGCAAAAGTGGTTTGGGATTTAAACTATTGCAGCAAAACTCTTTTAGCTTATTCCCGCATAGTAAGCGATGTGTAGTAAACGGCTTCATTTCCCGGCTCTGTTATTATTATCCTGATTCCTCAGGGGAAGGCTTGAGTATCTTAGATTCTCAAATGAGAGGGGGGGAAGACTAAGTCTGTATTCTGCTTCAAATAAGTAGAAATAATTATGAAGCTTTCCTGAACAATGTAATTTTTGCCTTGGAGAGTAAAGCAAGGCTCCTCGCAACAGCCATTATTAATGACAGTGATATAATTACTATTTGAAAAGAGGAAATCTGCCCAGAAAAATCAATTATAAACCACCAAACGTTCCTTGGACTTTTCAGAGAGGTTCTATGCCTGTTGTCCCTCATGACCTCTCCATTAAGAGACTGGTTGGATATACCGCTAATGGCTGCCTTCAATTATTTAGAGGGGATTTCTAAGCTTTTGTATGCTGCATTAAAATGGCCTGAAGAGCATTTCCTTTCTGTCTTCATCTCAGAACAGAAGGGTCACTCTGGAAAAAAACAGAATCATCCAGGTGGCTTTGCTTTAAAAAGGTAACTCAGAATTCTCTCCAATTAGTATTGTTTGCCATGCAAACATTGATGTTCATAACAGGAAGCAATGCGTGATGATGTTGCTGTCCTTGAAAAGTTACAGGAAAAAGAAGTTAAAATAGTCATTAGGAGTAGTTATCTAAGGCAAGTGAGCTTCGTATAAGCATCTGCCTTTATCAACTCCTTTGTTTTTAATTTATCACATGGTACTTCTCTTCCCATTAGTGGATGTGTTCCATTATAATCATCCAATATTAATTAGTCTTCAGATGTAAGAGGTGTTTTGTTATTCTGTCTTATCTATTCCTTTGATACCTTTAAGCTCGTAAAGTTTTCTAGAGCAAAATACAGCTGAAGGCAAAATTTGAAATGAAGACAAACTGTATAATAGGATATAAATTATCCCAGGCGACAACACATGTTGAGGTTGGGATATGAATTTGTGAAAGGGCCAAAACAAACTTAAACTGGTTGTGTGCAATAGTCACCAACTTGATTTTATATGTATATATATTTTAATTAAATTTATTGGGGCAACATTGGTTAATAAGATTATATAGGTATCAAGTGTACCTTTCTGTGGTGCATGGTCTGTATATATTTTAATATATATTACATATATATGTGTGTATATATATGTATATATATGTATGTGTGTATATATATATATATCCTCCCAGATTTTTGACAGTCTGTTGACAGGAAGTATTTTTCTTGGTTTTGTTACAGGCACTTATTAAAGAGATATGGGGCTTATAGGAAATTCATTTAAGGACTTATTTATAGCAGATCTCAAAGTGGACATTTCAAACATAGTCTTGTATAGTCTCTGATGTCTATCCCTTTGTTAAATTAGATGAATAGAAACAAAGTATCTTCAACACATTATCTAAAGCCCTTGAAAAAATTACTCCAATCAATTGAAATTCAATAATATGCCTGTATTCTGCCTTCAAAAATGTTGGGTAAAATTATTGTCTGCTGATTTATTCAATACACTTTATTTTAAATAATACTTGTATTTTCTTATTTAAGCATTGCTTGGTGAAAAATCTAATTTTCTAGCTTTAGTATTATATAGTTTATTGTCAAAAATAAAATGTATTTCTCTATTTTTTTAATTGCCAGGAATTTTGAACTCAATTTTTGGCCCAAGTACTGTAATTTGCAGAATACAGAGTTCTAAAATACCTACTCCTTTTTATTCTTACAAATTAACATCTTACCTTGTTTAATATTTTACTTTAATATAGGAAAAAGTGAAATAAAAAGACAGGAAGAGAAAGAGGAATAAACTAAAATGTATTAAATACCATTATATGCCAGGATCTAAGCTAAACATTTTTGCTCCCTGTCTAACAGCAAATCTAGAATTCTTTTTTTATCACCATGTTGTCCCCTGAAATTTAAATTTAAGATTTTTTTTAAATTTAAACTTGCATTAGAATTTAAAGATGAATGAATTCTATAATAAAAATCCTTTACAGGTAGAACTTCAAATAATTCAAGAAATAAAACATTTTCGTTTTGGCTTAGTTACTAACCCACAATGGGGAAATATTTAATATTAACTATTTTGGCAAAACAGGAAGACATTCCAGGCAAAGCAAATACTTGTGTGAAAACCCAAGACAGAATGGAAGTTCAAGGAAGAGACAGTTTACTGTAGCTTGAATATATAATAAGGGAGAAAGAGGCGATGAGGCTGAAACAGTACAAAAGAAAGCCAAGTTTACCGTCCCTCCCTCCTTCCCTAACACCCACCCACCCTTTCATCTTTTCTCTCCTCATTCAACAAATAGTTATTGAGCATCAACATGTATGTTGTTTAGTACTACAGATTCATGTTAAGGATATTAAAAACTAGAGGCCCGATGCACGAAACCCATGCAAGAGTAGGCCTTCCTTCCCCCGGCTGCCGGCACCAGCTTCCCTCTGGCACCTGGGACCTGGGCTTTCCTCACAGCCCCGGCTTTGTCCAGAAGGCCTTCTGGTCTAATCAGCATATTATGCTTTTATTATTATAGATTTTAAATAGTATATTTGGTTAAAAATATACTATTTTTAATATATTTGGTTAAGAATGCTTAAGATATGATTAACTCTAATTTAAAATAATTTTCCCTTTATAATTGTAGAATATTTTCATGTCTTTCATTAATACCATTTTAAATTTGAATTATTTTTA
Organism: Myotis brandtii; assembly: GCF_000412655.1. Taxonomy (NCBI): domain Eukaryota; kingdom Metazoa; phylum Chordata; class Mammalia; order Chiroptera; family Vespertilionidae; genus Myotis; species Myotis brandtii. Next base: position 951,098 of record NW_005370411.1, read on the forward strand.
CCTAATTCATCATTCAGGAAACTGATCAATTTTATACCTCCCATTCACTGATTTTCCTTTTTAAATTATCAAATTAAGACAAATGTTTACAATGTCTTTCTTTAAAATGTTTGCAATCATAATAGTACATTTGATTCCTAAATTTATTTCCCAAAATATTTAGTTTGGGATAAATCTAAAACAAAATATGACATTATTTCAAAATAGAAACATTTCAGATAATGTATGATCATGATCATGTGTATATTTAATATAATTATAACCCCCATATGTTTCTCATTGCCATTTATTTTCTTTAAAACATCTATGATAACGAATAAGTAAAAAAGATTTTGCAGGGACAAAAGGGAATTGCAAGTTACTGCAGACCTTTCTGTGACCATGCTTGTCTCCCATGCTAGATTGTGAGTATTCTTAGGATCATAGCTGATGCATGTTTATACCTCCAGCAACTAGCACTTTGCTGAACATAGTTTAACAATTCAATAAAAATTGAGGTGCAAGTGATTGTATAAATGAATGATTTGATACTCCTAAACTTACACTTTATTTCCCCTGTATTTTTTATTGAAAAAAAGTGCTATGTCACATAGTCTTGGTAAAAATTTACTTATTGGCTTTCAGATGATGCCAGAGTAGGTATTTTGAAAGATTCTTCCTTTGCAAAAATAAGTAGCCATGGGTAAGGCATACTCTTGATGGTAATTTTGGCCTCACAAAAACTAAGGGAGAATTTCAAGGACTCACCCTTTCCTGTTAAAAAAAAAAGCAATTAAAAAAACCAACAACAAATCTGAACATAAACACATCTGACAAAGCTATCTGTCTGGTACGGTGGGCTCTCTGAGAGTGGATTTCTCAATGCTCTGGAAGCAGCAACCTTGTAAAGATCAGAGTATTGGGCCATCAGTTATCAAGGGGAACTGATCCTGGGACTCCTATAACCGAGTCAAGATGCTAAAGAAAAACTGAATTGGCACCATTTCAGCAGCAACCTCTGGCTATTTACAGATGTACAAGTTAATCTTCTCTGGAGAGAAGCTTTCAAAATTTAGGACTCAAAGACAGCACAGATTATGATCAGACAATATTGTCACAATCAAAGAACACCAAGCACAGAGAAAAGCAAGACATAAATGAGTCAGCAGAAACAATGAGCAACAGATTTAGAATGTCAAAGAATGCATATGTTAAAGAATCATACATAGAACAGTTATATATAGCTGTTTAAAAAATAACAAATGCAATCATGAAAGTGGGGAAAATGGAACTAAAATGAAAATATGCAATTATAGTAAGGAAAAACTCAACCAATAGATTAAACAGTCATATATATTATATCTTTATATATACATATATGATTTATAATAATAAGAGCCATTTAGTAAACTTGAAAATGCATCTGAAAATATTGCTCAGAATTTCAACAAAAAGAGACAAATCTAGGAAAATATAAAAGAGGAATAAAGAAATGTGGAAGATATAATAAGAAAATCTAACATAAACTGAGCTGGATTCTACAAAAGAAAGAAAACAGAAGGAATGGAGAGAATGCAATACTTACATAAATAGTGGCTATGAATTTTCTAGCACAAATGAATTTACGAACTATAACATATCCAAAATAGAAAAAAATAGAGGCCCTAGGTGAGTAGCTCAGTTGGGTAGAGCATCATCTCAATATGCCAAAGTTGCAGGTTCAATCCCAGGTCACAGCACATACAAGAATCGGTCAATGGATGTAGAAACAAGTGGAAACAACAAATCAAGATCTATCTCTCTCTTTCAAATTAATAAATAAAAAATTTAACAAAACAAAATAGGAAAAATAAGAGCTCGTCACTAGAAACTTTATAGTAAAACTAGAGGCCCTGTGTATGAAATTCAGGCACAGGTGGGGTCCCTAGACCTGGAGGGCGATCAGGGCTGATCAGGGCCAGGTTGATTGAGGCTGGGCGGATCAGGGCTCGAAGGCCCCAAGGCCCTGGTGGGGTTGGGACCGGAGGTGGCAGTTGCCGGGCTGGGCATGGAAGGAACAGAGGCCAGATGCAGACACTGCCCTTGGGGCCACATCACCCTGCAGTTCCCCCTCTCCCCCCTTCCTCCCCTCGCAGCCAAGCCGCCACCA
>NW_005370411.1:953243-954654 GCF_000412655.1 Myotis brandtii
GAATGGGGCCTGTGGGCCAGGAGAGGGATAGGGAAGGGACAACAGGAGGCTTCAATCCCCAGTTTGGAACGTGCAGGAGGCAGCCACTCAATGATTGTCTGTCATCATTGATGTTTCTAGCTCTATTTCCCTCTCTGAAATCAATCAAATATATATTTTTAAAATGCAAGGTTTTTAGAGGAAGAAAGGTAGGGCAAGGGAGCTATGGGAAAGAAAGGATAGGGAGGCATTTGAGATCTTGCTCACATTTCAAACAGGATAACATAAGGTGGTCCTCTGGGGGTGACAGGTGGGGAGTGGCAGTGGATGGAGCAGGGCACTGTGGTCTGAGGAATGGGCTGTAATGACTAGGAATGTCTGTGATAGTGTTGGGGCCATTGCTGGAATCATTCATCCCCAAGAGGTTTTGATTCCAGACGGGAGGAGAAACATGGAGATCAGCGGGCCTTTCATAGCCTAGATGGTGGAGCAGGAGGCAGGAGCGGGCTGCCCTGCTTCCCTACCAATGTAAACACGCAGTGTAACTGCACATGGACATAAGTCACACGGCCAAATCAATGCCCAGCCAGCCCTGGTGGTTGTGTCTTGTCACTCTCTGGCTGTGCTGTGGCACTATTGGCCAAGGAGGCAGAAAACATGCACCTGAGCACACGTACTATACAAAGGGGCAGGCAGGAAGCTGGAAGCCAGAAGCCGGAGCTGACCTGGCACAGCTGGCAGAACTGTGTCTGCAGTGGAGCAGGATGGGGAGCAGCGGTCGGCGAGAGTCAGAGGGGCTGCACTTCCTGCACGTCACGGGTGAGTTGCATGCCAGCCGGGCTGGGTGGGGCCTGAGGAGGCCTTTCCCACCTGGAGCCATTCTTCCCAGGGTGGCAGTGTCTGGCCACTTTTTTTCCCCCCAATTTATTTTTTGTTATTGGAAAGCAAGCTCTGGGCTTGCAGTTCCTGGGATCCCAGTGCTATACCGTGCATCTCCAGGCTTTGCTGCGCCCTCCTCCCCCTCCTCCTGCATTAAGTGTCTGCCCCCTGGTGGTCAGTGTGCATCAAACTGACTGGTCGACTGGTCATTCTGGTCGTTCTGCCGTAACGGTCGCTGGGCTTTTATTATATAGACTAGAGGGCCGGTGCACAAAAATTTGTGCACTCGGGGGGCGGGGAGAGGGGGGTCCCCCAGCCCGGCCTGTGCTCTCTCGCAGTCTGGGACCCCTCGGGAGATAACGACCTGCTGGCTTAGGCCTGCTCCCGGGTGGCAGAGGGCAGGCCCAATCCCTAAGTGCAGCCCCTGGTCAGGCTCAGAGCAGGGCCGATTGGGGAGTTGGGGCGCCGCCCCGTCATGCACAGAGCAGGGCAGATCGGGAGGTTGCGATGCCACCCTCACTCACGCTCAGGGTAGGGCCGATTGGGGGATTGG
>NW_005370411.1:957351-959035 GCF_000412655.1 Myotis brandtii
TTTGTTTAGCTTCTTATTTGCAACATAGTATATAGTTGCTTAGACTTGCAGCTGAGAGGCTGGCAAGTGAGGCAGCGAACGTTGGAGTCTGCAGCAAGCAAGCCTCCCTGCTCGCTTCAGTGCCTGGCTGCCGGCCGCCATCTTGGCTGACAGTTAATTTGCATATACTCACTGATTAGCCAATGAAAAGGGTAGCGGTCGTACGCTAATTACCATGTTTCTCTTTTATTAGTGTAGATTATAGAATATAAAAGAGATAGAGAAAGGGGACAATTTTACAATTAGACATACAGAATAGATCATTGACAAAAGACTGACAATTAGAATTAAAACACTACTTAGCACAACAGAAAGCAGAAAATGGAAGAATATTACATTCAAAATTTTGATAGCAGACACCCAGAATCCTCAGCAACCATGGTAAAATAAAAACTTGTAGAGATTTAAAAAAAAAAAAACTTTGTCACCAATGGAATTCCTAAAAGGATAGGATTCAGTAAGTAGGAAAATAATTCTCAAAGCATAGTATATGAAGCAAGAAATGAATAACTTACATGGTAAATATATACATAAAGCTAAACAAGCATTACCTCTATAAATAATATTTCAGAGAACTCAATAGATAAAAATTGCATGCATGTGTCAAGGAAGAAATCATAAAGGAAACTAAATTATTTCTAATTGAATGATAATGATAATATTACATAGCAAAAAGCTGCCATGCAGTATAGGCAGTTCATAAATGATAATTATAAGCAGTTCCCATATTATAAAATAATAATTTCCAAAATTAATGAATTCCAAAAATGATAAGTTTAACAGAAGAAGGAAAGATAAACCTATAGGGATAGTTGAAGGAAGGAAATAATTATAAGAGAGAATTAGGAAAACAGAAAACAAAGATACAATAGAGAAGATCAACAAAAATAAAAGTTGAAAAGATCAACCAATTATATCAAACTTTAGATAAACTGATCAAAACAAAAGAAACAAGAAACTAAAAATTAAGGAGAATAATTGGAGAGATCAAATATATTAGTTTACCAACATCAATTTTATGCACATAAATGTGAAACTTTGCATGAACTAAGTATTGTAAATTGTGCTGCTATAAACATAGGGGTCCATACATTATTATTTAATAAACTAGAGGCATGATGCATGAAATTCATGCATGGGTAGGGTCCCTAGGCCTGGCTGGCAATCAGAGCTGATCTGTGGGGCAACTGGCAGGGCGATTGGGGGGCCCCACTGGCACCCACCCTGGCTGGCCTGAGATCTACGGGCTGGGGGCAGCGCCTGCATTGAGCATCTGTTCCCTGGTGGTCAGTGTGTATCATAGCAACTGGTCATTCTGCCTTTCAGTTGATTTGTATATTAGGCTTTTATAATATAGGATATAATAGAAGTAGATAACTTAAAGAGTTTTATAAATTGTTTAACAAATCATTATAATAGTTATTTAACTAATATTTGAATCAATGAGTAAAAATTGTTCTAAACTTAAGAGTTTGAGTGATTTTATATTTTTTATCTTCTCCTCTAATTGTTTTAAAAAATCTTTGTTGTTGAAAGTATTACAGATGTCCCCATTTTCCCCCCATTGACCCTTTCTAGCCTGTACCTGCCCCCTACACCAAGCCTTTACCACACTATTGTCCATAGGTTATGCATATATGCATAC
>NW_005370411.1:959047-969485 GCF_000412655.1 Myotis brandtii
GCATTCCCTCTGAGATTTGATAGTCTGTTCCATGCTTCTATGTCTCTGGACCAATTTTGTTCATCAGGTTTTTTTCATTGGATTCCACATATGAGTGAGATCACGTGACACTTGTCTTTCTCTAACTGGCTTATTTCACTTTGCATAATACTCTCCAGGTCCATCCATGCTGTCTCAAAGGGTGAGGGATCCTTCTTTTTTACTTCTGCGTAATATTCCATTGTGTAAATGTACCATAGATTTTTTAGCCATTCATCTACTGATGGGCACTTTGTCTGTTTCCAGATATTAACTATTGTAAATTGTGCTGCTATGAACATAGGGGTGCATACATTCTTTCTGACTGGTGTTTCAGGATTCTTAGGATATGTTCATAGAAGTGGGATCACTGGGTCAAATGGCAGTTTCATGTTTAATTCTTTGAGGAAATTGCTATTTTCCATAGTGGCTACACTAGTTTGCTTTTCCACCAGCAGTGTACTAGGGTTCCCTTTACTCCACATCTTTGCTAGCACTTGTCATTTGTTGATTTGTTGAGGGTAGAAATTCTGACAGATGTGAGGTGATACCTCTTTGCCATTTTATTTGCATCTCTCTGATGATCAGTTTCTTTGAGCATTTTTGCATATGTCTCTTGACCATCTGTATGTCCACTTTGGAGAAGTGTCTATTTAGGTTCTTTGCCCATTTTGTGATTGGATTGTTTTTCTTCCTTTTGTTAAGATGTATGAGTTCCTTATACATTAGTTTATTAACCCTTTTTCAGATGTATCATTTCCAAATATGATCTCCCATGCAGTGGGCTCTTTTTTCATTTAGTTGATGGTGTCTTTTGCTGTTCAGAAGAATTTCATAAATTTCTACATTTTTATAAACAAAGACCCAGCAATTCACTCCTATGTATATACCCTAAAAATCTTACATGTGATCAAGAAAATGTCTTAGAATGTTTAAAGAAGAATTGCATTTAAAAGTCCAAAATTTCATCGTTAGGAAAACAGGTAAATAAATTGTAGTTTATTAAAACACTACAGAGGCCCAGTGAATGACATTCGTGCACTGGGGGGACAGCCCGGCCTGCACCCTCTTGCAGTCCGGAACCCCAAGGGGTCCTTAGGGCTGCCGTGCAGGAAATGTTCTCACCACTGCCACTGCACTCGCCAGCCATGAGCCTGGCTTCTGTATAAGAGGTGCCCCCGCTGTGGGAGTGCACTGACCACTAGGGAGCAGCTTCTGCATGGAGTGCCTGTCCCCTGGTGGTCAGTGCATGTCATAGTGACCATTTGTTCTGCAGTTCGGTCGATTTGCATATTAGATTTTATTATATAGGATGAGTAATGTATATTAGTGAAAATAAATAAACATTATATACAAATGTACATAAATGTAATATATAAATGAACATTATGAACAAATGTAATACTATAATACAATAAACCTTAGAAATATATTGTAGTCCCAGAAGACTACATACATTAAGACAACATTTATAGAAATCTCAGATACATACAAAACTAAACAATGTATAGTGTATGCACTCATACAGAAATGGTAACACTTATTTTTTAAGCAAGGATATGCTCAACACAAAATTCAGAATAGTAAATACCTCTGTGAATGAGGTATGGGATTGGATAGGAACACAGAGATAAACCTAAATTAATGGTACCATTGAGATATAAAATAGTTTGTACAACATTACTTGTGATATCTCAGAATTTGTAATAATTTTGTATATCTTAAACTGTTTCCCAAAGTACCTACTGTACACCTAATCTCAGTGGATGTTGTTTTTTCAATCACCTTTGGAGTTGCATACTCAAATCAGTTTGGAAAATATTGCAAATATTTCTCACCTCTAAAGTTTAACAGATCACATGGGCATATAAAATGCTCAGGGAAAACCTGCGGCAAAGTAACACATTCAACGTTATTTAACTTAGTGTTTTCAAATTTATTTGACCTAAATGGCAGTCATGAAAGTATACAACTTAGATCTCCCTTCAGGAGAGAACTTGTGGCAAGGAGGGTCTCGAAATGCTGTACTTTTAGCATTCACGTCAAAGCTCTGTTCCTCCTGAACCACGTGTACCAGAACCAGGCCTTTCTTGATGAATGTACAACTCTTCTCTTTTTTTTTTAATTAAATTTATTGAGGTGACCTTGGTTAATAGGATCATATTGGTTTCAAGTATACATTTCTATGATACAAGATCTGTATATTGCAATGCACACCCACCACGCTAAGTCAAATCATCTTCCATCACCATATAGTAGGCCCCAGCACTTTCCCGCACCCCACCCGCCTCCCTCCCTCTGGCAATCACCACACTGCTGTCTGTGTCCATGAGTTTCAGTTTGTATCCCACATACAAGTGAAATCATATGGTTCTTAGCTTTTTCTAAATCTCTTATTTCACTTAGCATAATATTCTCAAGGTCATCTATGTTGTCCCAAATGACAGTATTTTGTCTTTTTCTATGTCTGAGTAGCATTCCATTGTATATGTGTACCACATCTTCTTTATACAATCCTCTATCAAAGGACATTTTGGTTGTCTCCATTTCTTGGCCACCGTGAATAATGCTGCAGTGAACATAGGGTGCATCTATATTTGTGAATACATGTTTCTGAATTTTGGGGATAGATATCCAGGAGAGGAATTGCTCTGTTGTCATATGATAGCTCTATTCTTAATTTTTTGAGGAATTGCCAGACTGTTTTCCATAGTGGGTATTCCAGTCTACATTCCCACCAGCAGTGAATGAGGGTTCTCTTTTCTCCACAGCCTCTCCAATATTTGTTATTGCTTATCTTATTGATAATAGCCATTCTAATGGACAATATTCTCTAGGGGCTGCCCAGATGCCTGGCCAAGACTTTCAGAATTGCACTGCCATCTGAGGGTTGCTTTCTACCAAATCCTTTTTCTTCATTTCTCTTTTCAAAGAGTCAGATCTGTTTTGAGCATTGTGGTCCAAAAGCTCTTCTTGCCTACCTGATCTCTTTCCCATTTTATATGCACAGGTATTTCCCTCCATAAATATCTTCACTTTCAGCATCATTTTGGAATCTGATCCCCAGAAGACCCACGCTTACTAGTACACAGTCATAAAGTGTGTGTGTGTTTTTCCATAACAACACATAGTCCTTGGAAAACATACTGTAAAATGCTGTTTTAAGCCAAACTTTATTGCTACCAAGTGAGGGAATTATAAAAATATAAATGTTTATTTATTTGTTTTAGTTCATTCATACTTTTGTAGTAGGAAAATATTTTTAAATGATGTATATAGCCCTTTTTCCTTCAATTCCTTTTTTCTTTGCTTTCAGAATGAGGGCTGTGGAAAAATAATCCACAGTGCCAAAGTAGAATGCTATAATATTTTTTATTAAGTAACTTTGCCATCCTGTTTGCCACCTTTTTATTTCACTGCAGCATGAATTCAAAGCAAGGGTTCTAAGGAAGAAAAAAATTAAATATGTTTTGATGTAGTTTATTGTATTAAATATTATAGTTTTTTATATAAATCAAATAATTCATTATAACAATCTTAATTCAAACTGATGAAAAAATCCACAAAGTAGTTATTGCTTATTGGGTATCACAAAATATTCTATGCCTCACAATTAATATATAACCAAAAACATTTTTAACAACCTCATTCTTTTTAAATTTAAAGAAAATTCTAAATAATTTAATGAGTGTGGCAACTATGGAAGAAAATAGTACAATAAACTAAGTCTCTCCAACTTTGAATTATGTAACTAGCAGTAACCTCATGGGTATCAAATCACAAATAATTTTTCCAGGGTAAGCAAATAAAATGTCAACAATATATAAAATATCTTAGAAAATCATTCATTCATTCATTCATTCATTTAAATAGGCTTATTAAACTCTTAGGTAACTATGCTAGGTAATATAGATTTTTGTGGAATAAGCCTCAAGTCTTGAAACTTGCACAAAATAATCTAACAGAGAACTAATTTTCAAGTACTTAAGACAAGGACATATTGGCTTTCAAAATTATGATTTGATTTTTATTCAGAGTAATTAAATAATTCTTTGAAATGGGCATATTCAAATCAAGATGACTAAACTCATTACTTTAATGAGATGAAGTTTAAATGAACCTCTCTTCATAAAGCATTCATATTGGATACTTTTTAAAATGCATTTGTCTTAATGGTTTCAAAATGTCCTTCCTCAGGACTCTTGTAGGGGAGGCTGAGTTAACAGCCTATTATTATGTACTCCTTACTGAGCTGTTAATAGCTTTACAGTCATTCAAAGAATACACCTGCTGCTCATAAAAACATTGATGTTGCTACAGGATTTGGCTGGGTTTTAATATCCTGTATTTGCAGTGACCTTGTAGAACCCATACTGATCTGATTTTCTTAGAAAAAATAAACAAGAGTCTATTTACTTGAATGTATCTATGGAAACTTAGAAAATAATTTGATTACTATAAGGGTTCGAATACTTCAAAAGCTGTTTCTCTTTAACAGTTTAACTTTCTTGGTAATTTGTTATATTATATGTGTTTAGATTATTGTTCTTGAAATTCTGTCTTCTCAATTTATATATGTTTAAAAAGACAGGCTTATAATCATATTCACATATATGTATATATATAATATATACATATATTATATATTTAATTAGAACTGATGACCCAAATAATATTAGAAATCTTAGCAATTCCACAGAATAATTGAAAAAGTAAAAATGTTAGAATTCACTTAGATTCTCTTCAAACCTTTAGTAATAGAAAATCATACTTCTATAATGAGAAAATGTAAAGTTTTAGCTGAGGAAGTATTCTGCATTTCTTCATGGTTGGATGCAATATAAATTGTTTTTGGCTAAATTTCAGTTGGCAAAGGAAAATTGCTCCCAGAACCTGTGTTTGATCCTTCTATTTCACACAAGGACATTTAAAGCAGACAATCAGGACAATCATTACTTCCATATGCCCTTTGATTCTTGTGATTCCATGGGTAAATCACAACAGGTAGATGGGTGACATATTTCTGTCCTATCTAATTTAGTTATACCTGAATGTGTACAGCTATTACAACTGCTATCAAAAACTCTATAGTGTTTTTCCTCCTATTTAGTGAATGATGCATCCTAACATTTTTAACTTAGCATGTTTAACAAGTTCCTATTTTTAAAAGACCACACTATAGTGCTTCTGAAAACTTAATTCAATTGTTGATTAGTTCAATGAGCTAGCAGTGAAAGTATTTTATTAATGTCATCTACAATATGAAAAACAGACAGAGGTGGCTGTTAGGAGTATAGTCACTCTTAGCTCCAGAAACGTCACATTTGAGGATTATTACAAGCAATTATTTTTAATCTCAGAATGGTCCCATTGTACTGCTGAAGGCTACATTAACAACTAGTTAACTGGTCATGTCCACAGGTACAAGTAACTGATTGAGGACCAAGTAACTGTTCCTAAAGGAGGGTCTGTCATCTGAAGAAATCTCTAGACATTGGTCTTATTCTCACATATAGAGCTCAACTGCACACCAATCACCTAAGGCTTCAGACACCAGGAATTAAAAAAGTTCCTGTGGTTCTGGGTGATTAACTTAGTAAATACCCAATTTAACTATTAATTATACTAGAGGCCTGGTGCATGAATTCGTGCACAGGTAGGGTCTGGCCGGCCCACCTCGATGATGGCCGATGGGGGCTGGGCTGGTGGAGGAGGAGGGGACGCAGGAGGTCAGCTGGCCGGTCCCACCCCCGATGGGCTGGTTGGCTGCCGCAGTGGGCGTCATAGCACCCAGTCATTCCAGTTGTTCCGGTGTTCCGGTCACTGGCTTTTTATCTACACTAATAAAAGACAAAGATGCTAATTGACCATCCCTTAACTATGCCCCAAGCCACGCCCACCAGCCAATCCGAGTGACTATATGCAAATTAACCCAACCAAGATGGCAGCCGGCAGCCACAGAGCTAGAGCAAGCAGGAGGCTTGGTTGCCGGGGCGATGGAGGAAGCCAAGATTCCCACCTGCCCTGATCTGGCTGTGGCCTCGGCTCATGGCAACAAAGTTTCAATTATAGAAGACAAATAAATCTCCACTGGGGCCTTGGGTGGCTGGGGCTGTGGCCAGCCTGCAAACAGCCATCCACCCCTCACCCAGGATGGTCACACCCTCATGGGGTGAGGGTCCCTGCTGGGGAGCTTGGCCAGCCTGCAAACAGCCATCAGCCCCTCACCCAGGCTGGCTAGGCACCCCAGCGGGGATCCCCACCCTGAAGGGATTCTAGCCAGCCTGCAAACAGCCATCAGCCACTCACCCAGGCACCCACGCACCCCAGCAGGACCCCCCTCCCTGAAGGGGTGTGACCAGCCTGAAAATGGCTCTCAGCCCCTCACTTAGGCTCGTCAGGCACTCCAGCGGGGACCCCCACCCTGATTCGGGACACCCTTCAGGGCAAACCAGCCAGCCCCCACCCATGCACCAGGCCTCTATCCTATATAATAAAAGGGTAAATATGCAAATTGACCCTAACAGCAGAATGACTGGGAATGATTGGTCACTATGACACACACTGACCACCAGGCGTCAGACACTCAATGCAGCAGCTGCCCCCTGGTTGTCAGTGCACTCCCACAGGGGGAACTCTGCTCAGCCACAAGCCAGGCTGATGGCTGCCAGTACAGCAGTGGTGGTGGGAGCCTCTCCTGCCTCCTCAGCAGCGCTAAAGATGTCCAACTGCAGCTTAGGCCTGCTCCCCGCTGGCAAGTGGACATCCCCCAAGGGCTCCCGGGCTGCCAGAGGGATGTATGACTGCCAGCTTAGGCCCGATCCCCTGGGGAGCGGGCCGAAGCCAGCAGGTGGTCATCCCCCGAGGTGTTCCAGACTGCGAGGGGGCACAGGCCAGTCTGAGGGACCTCGCCTACTGCACAAATTTTTGTGCACCAGGCCTCTAGTATATATATAAATAGTGTAATTATTTAATTACTAGAGGCCTGATGCATGAAATTCATGCAAAAGTAGGCCTTCCTTCACCCAGCTGCTGGGACCAGCTTCCCTCAGGCACCAGAGTCCTGGGCTTCTCTCTGGCTGCTGGCACTCGGGACCCAGGCTTCCCTCACAGAAGGAGGCCCCACTCACCTGCTGCAGCCCACCAGCCGGTGGCCTGGGTCTCCCTCTGTGGGGCGATCATAGGGGGATGACCAGACCCCCGACTGATCCCATCACACCCACCTTGGCTGGCCTGGCACCAGTGGGTGTCATAACGTGGTCCCGGATGGTCGTCCAGATGGTTGTTCCACTGTTCGGCTGTTTGGTTAATTTGCATATTATACTTTTATTATATAGGATAATTCATACTATGTATTTTTTATATTAATGATATAATTCCCATCCACAAACTCAGCATATAATTTATTATTAAAATACTAGAGGCCCGGTTCACAAAATTCATGCACTCAGGCAGGGGGATCCCTCAGCCTGGCCTTTGCCCTCTCACAGTGCGGGAGCCCTGTGATTGATTGCCCCAAAGAGATAGACCCTGCCCACCCACCTGGGGCTCCACAACTGATCGCAGCACAGAGGGAGGCCCTGCCCACCCTACCAAGGCTCTGAGATTGATCACCGCCCACAGGGAGGCCTTAGCCCACCCTGCTGGGGCTCCACGGTAGTGGGTCCCCCAACCCCCAACCAATCACATCACACCCACCTTGGCTGGCCTGACACCAGTGTGTGTCATAGTGTGGTCATCCAGAAGGTTAACCAGAAGGTCGCCCAGACGGTTGTTCTGCTGTTCAGTCATTCAGTCGATTTGCATATTACACTTTTATTATTATAGATTATGTCTTACTCCGACAGATGTTTCCACAAACTACATGGCCATGTATTTAGTAACATTAACAGCAACAATAACCATTCTATCTCACATTTCAAGAGGAGGTTCCAGTTCAGACAGGCATTCATACTTGATCCGTCACAACAATATTGTGAGGCGGACGGAGCTGAGGTTTTTATGTTCACTTTTTAACTGAGGAGGCTGTGGCTCAGTGATGTTCTGACATGCTTAAATTCATCTGTCTTCTGAGTCACAGTAGACAGCCTTGTTTCTTCAAACTCCAATCCAGTGCTCTAATTAGTAAGGTCACTCAGTTTATCAGTAAATGTAGAAGATCCTGTTGAAACTATATCAGAATTAGAAATTTTGATTTAAAGCCTTGAAAAGTTCTTAGTCTTTTGGTCTGCAGCATAGATATCCTCCTAAATGCAAGATGATGGAAAAATTGAAATGAAAGTGCAAATACAGGAAAATAGTTTATCTCATTCTTTCTAGTTTGCCTTCATAGAAGAGCTTAGATACATAATGTAATTGTTGTTATAGAAGAAATATCCACTTCATTCTTCTTAATGGGCCTCTTTTTTTACACTGTGAAAAGAGGAGGCAAATAGGTTTCTTGATATCAGTGGTATTTGATAACTACTCAAAATCCCATGAAATAGTAACAAAATATAATGTGCTTAAATCTGTGTTAGACTAAGTACTTTGAATTTCAGAGTTTCTTATACCATAGTTGTGGATTATTTATGTTATATAGAATCTACATTAACTTTTTTACATCTGTGTCTATATGAATGAAAATGAATACAAAATCTAACAGTACATGAAATTCTAAGTGATATGTGATTGCATTGCATGCATATTTAACCTTGGAAGTTACATACTGTAATAAATAACAGCTCAGAATCAGAGCTAAACTCCCTGGATTCAAATCCCAGCTCTACCACCAACTTATTGGGTGACATTGGACAACTTATTTGACCTCTCAAGACCTGTTTTTCATCTTTAAGACTTATTTTATAGTGTAGCCCCTGAGGATTTTTCTGAGTATTGGGAACACTTATGGAGCCCGCAGCATAGTAAGTACTATCAAAGTGTTAACATAAAAAATATTTTTTAACCACATTATGTTCCGTTTATACTTTCAAATGACTTGTTTCAACCAATTTAACCTGTCATATCAAGCTAAAAATACTATAATCCTTCCAAATATCAGATAATTGGGCTATTTAAGTTAATTTTTATGTGTTAAAACAGAATCTTCAAAATTCCGTCAGCCAATCTATGACAAAAAATAGGATAATTAACTATTCCATATTAGATTGGGGACTATGAATTGCAGATTAATATTCAATCTACTTGTTTCAGTTACCTATTACTGCATAACAAACTATGCCCCAAAATGTAGTGGCTTAAAAATAATGATATATGTGCATTATATCTCACAAATCTATGGGTCAGGTATTTGAACCAAACACAGCAGAAGCAGCTCACGTTTACTCCAAATTTCTGGGACCTAAGCAGGGATGATAGAAATAGACTATGGGCTGGAACACCTGGTGGCTGGCAGTGCATCATGAGCTCAACATCCCCTCTCTCTCCTCTTTCCCTTTCCTCCTAATCACCTCTCTCTCCTAGGCTACTCCAATTGACTATCTTGTGCTTCCACATAGCTTGACAGTGTCAGGCTGGTCCTACTTCTTGGATGGCAAGACAGAGCTCAAAGACAAAAGTGGAAACTGCCAGTTTTCTCAGAGACTGGGCCAGTGATGGGCAGCTCATCACTTCTACCCTACTTTATGGTCAAATCCAGTTATAGGATAGACCAGATCAAGAGGAGAGAGAAGAAAACTGACTTTTCAATGAGAGGAGTATAAAAAAATTTACAACCATTTTGAATCTGCAATTCCACTTCATTGTAGACCTGCAAAATATTACATTACTAGAGGCCTGGCACACAAAATTCATGAGTGGGTACAGTCCCTAGGCCTGGCCTGTGATCCGGGCCATCTTCCCCGGCTACCTGCAGCTGGCCCCACACCCCTGCCACCACCCACCCCTGGGTCCCCATTCGCCATCGAGTGATCGGTGCCTAACAGCCGAGGGAAGGGGCACCCGCTTGCCAGTCCCGCCCCCTCCACAGGTTGCCCTCTGTGTGTGGGGTGACTGGCAGGGCGGGGAGACCAAGAGGTGATCAATGTGCCTCATAGTGACTGGTCCAGCGGTTGTTCTGGTTGTTTCACCATTAGGGTCAATTTGCATATTACCCTTTTATTATATAGGATGTGCTTTGCTTCTAATTTATACTAACTTAAAGATAGCTATTTCTCAGTACTGGGCCAAAGCAAATTTATTATTTTTGAATATGTATATAATTCTAAAAATTCAAAGTCTATGTAAATATTTATATCTGGGAATATAAGGCAAAAAAATAGTTAATTTCTAAAAGTAAAGCAAAAAAAAAAAAAAGAAATGTAAACTTCCTGTTGTCACAAATGGAAATCTTATATCACTATATATATACTAGTAGCCCGGTGCACAAAATTTGTGCACTCGAGCAGGGGGGGGGGGCCCCCCGGTTTTTAAAAATTTTAAA
>NW_005370411.1:969859-988497 GCF_000412655.1 Myotis brandtii
TATATATATACTAGGGGCCCGGTGCACAAAAATTTGTGCACTGGGGAGGGGGTTCCCTCAGCCCAGCTTGCCCCCTATCACATACTGGGAGCCCTAGGGGATGTCCTACTACCTGCTCCCTGCTCCCTTGGGGAGTGGGCCTAAGCCACAGTCTGGCCACCCTTTGTGGGAGTCGACCGGGCTGATCAGGGGAAGGCACCAGCCCCATCACCGCACTGTTGCAGCCACTGCAAGTCAACAATTGCTGGCTGGCTCCGCCCTGGTTCCCTGCCTCTGCTGCCATCAACAATGGGCCGGGGCACCCCCAGCTCCCACCGCAGCTGATCGCTGGCTGGCTCCTCCCCAGCCCAAGCCTAAAGCCTCTGGCTGAGGCGTCCGGCCTGGGCAGGGGGACCCGCAGCTGCAGTGGCCCTGCGATCGTGGGCTCCGCATTAGGTCCAGGCAAGGGACCCCTAGCTCCCGGGACTGCCAGCTTCCCCCGTGCTCAGCTCCCATCACTGGCTCCACCCCTACTTCCGCTATCACTGGCCAGGGTGGCAAAGGCGCCCAATTCTCCAATCACTGCCCGATTCGCCGCCTTTGCCCTGCCCCCCGGCTCTTAGCTCCCCCCTGGGTTTCCCATCACTGTCAGTGGCAGTGGGCTTCTTCCTGCTTTCCCTTTAACCTCCCTGCATTGTGCCTACATATGCAAATTAACCGCCATCTTTGTTGGCAGTTAACCGCCATCTTAGTTGGCAGTTAATTTGCATATCACCCTGATTAGCCAATGAAAAGGGTAGCGGTCGTACGCTAATTACCATGTTTCTCTTTTATTAGTGTAGATATATATATCACATATTTTTATCCAATCATCCATAAAAGGACACTTAGGTAGTTTCTATGTCTTGGCTATTGTGAAAAATGCTGGACAAACATAGGAGTGCATATATCTTTATGCATAAATGTTTTCAAATTGTTTCAGATAGACACCCAGAAGAGGGATTGATGGGTCATATATGGTAGCTCTATTCTTAATTTTTTTAGGAACCTCTATACTGTTTTCCATAGTGGCTGTACCAGTTTACGTTCCCACCGGCAGTGTGAAAGAGTTTCCTTTTCTCCACAACCTCATCAACACTTGTTATTTCTTGTCATTGATAATAGCCATTCTAACAGCTGTGAGGAGGTATCTCATTGTGTTTTGACTTGTATTTCCCTTATAACTAGTGAGCATCTTTTCATGTATCTGTTGGCCATCTGTATATCTTCCTTGGAAAAGGTTCTAGTCAGGCCATTCTGAAATGTCCCAGATGATATCCCATTGTGGTTTAAATTGGTATTTCCCTCATGATTATTGGGCATCTTTTCATATATATATTGTCCGTCTGTATGTCCTCTTTGGAGAACTGTCTATTCAGGTCCTCTGTTCATTTTTTTGTTTTGAGCTGGGTTGTGGGTTTTTTTTATTTTTGTTTGTTTGTTTGTTTTGTTTTGTTTTTGGTGTTAAGTTGTGTGAGTTCCCTATATATTTTGGACATTAACTTTTTATCAGATGTATCATTAGCAAATATCTTCTATTTAGTAGGTTGTGTTTTTGTTTTGTGGATGGTTTCCTTCAGTGAACAAAAACTTTTTAGTTTGATGTAGTTCTATTTGTTCATTTTTTCATTTGTTTCCTTTGTCTGGAAATATATATAGACATACCAAATATATATATATATATATATTACTAAGAGCAATGTCAAAGAGTTTACTGCCTATGTTTTCTTCTAGGAGTTTTATAGTTAGGGTCTTACATTTAAGTCTTTAATCAATTTTGAGTTTGTTCTTGTATATGGTATAAGAAAGTGATCCAATTTCATTATTTTGCACGTGACTGTCCAGTTATCACAATACCATTTATTGAAGTGACAGTCTTTACCCCATTGTATATACTTGCCTTCTTTGTCATAGATGAATTGACCATATAGGTGTGGATTTATTTCTGGATTCTCTATTCTGTTCCATTGATCCACATGTCTGTTTTAATGCTAATACCATCCTGTTTTGATTACTATAACCTTATAGTATTCTTTGATATCAGGTAGTATAATACCTCCAACTTTGTTCTTCTTTCTCAAGATTGCTTTGGCCTTTGAGGTCATTTGTGGTTCCATATAAACTTTAGGATTATTTTTTCTAGTTCTGTAAAAAATGCCTTTCATATTTTGATAGGGATTACATGGAATCTATAGATTGATATGGGTATTATGGACATTTTGATATTAATTCTTTCTATCCATGAGCACTGTATATGCTTCCATTTATTTGTATATTCTTCAGTTTATTTCTTTACTATCTTACAGTTTTCCAGGTATAGGTCTTTTACTTTATTAGATAAATTTATTCATAGGTGTGTTTTTTTTCTGATGCAATTATGAAAGGGATTGTTGTCTTTATTTCTCTCTCTGATTCATTATTGGTGTATAAAAATACAACCAGTTTCTGAATATTAATTTTGTATCCTGCTACTTTACTGCATTCATTTGTCAGTTCTAATAGTTTTTTTGGTGGAATTTAAGGGTTGTCTATATGTAGCATCATATCATCTGCAAATAATAATAATTTTTCTTCTTCCTTTCCAATTTGGATAATTTTTATTTTTTTGTTTGATTGCTATGACTAGGACTTTCAATACAATGTTGACTAACAGTGGTGAAAGTAGGTACCTTTGTCTTTAGGATATCCTTGTCCCTTATGTTAGGCAAAATGCTTTTAGCTTTTCCCAGTTGAATATGATGTTAGTTATGAGTTTGTAATATATTATCTTTATTATATTGAGGTATCTTCCCTCTATTCCCACTTTGCTGAGAGTTTTTATCATAAACGGATGCTGGATTTTGTCAAGTGCTTTTTCTGCATTTATAAATATGATCAAATTATTTTTATCTTTCACTTTCTTTATGTGGTATATCACATTAATTGATTTGTGGGTATTGAACCAATCTTGCACCCCAGGAATGTATCCCATTTGACCATGGTGTATGATATTTTTAATATATTGCTGATATTTTGTTGAGGACTTTTGCATTTATGTTCATCAGGCATATTTACCTATAATTTTTTATAGTGTCTTTAACTGGTTTTGGAATCAGAGTAATGGAAGCCTTGTAAAATGAGCATGGGAGCCATTCCTCCTCTTCAATTTTTTGGACTAGTTTAAGGAGGGTGTATTAATTCTTCTTTGACTGTTTGTTAAAATTTAGTTGTGAAGTCATCTAGTACAAGACATTTTTGGGGGGGAGTTTTTGATTACTGATTCTATTTTGTTAATATTCTCTGTGGTAGGATTATCTTTTTTTAGCCTAAACTTAATTTAATTTAGTACTTCATCATAGATAATTTTCTCTTTTTCTAATTTAATTACAAAACTACCTTGTGTATATGAATAAATAAATAATATATAGCCACTGTTTGAAAATGATACAGAGTAAAATAATATTTCTGGAAAATGAGCTTGCTCTGCCTTGAATTACTCTACTTTCATTTAATGCTGTTTATTGTCACTTACATATTTAAAAGTTTTTTTGGTTTCAAATACTCACATTGGAACTAGAAGAAATGTGTGTGTGTGTGTCCATGGTCTGTAGGAAACTGTCAATTACTGCAATCTCTTTATTAGTATTATATTACTTATTTTCTTTCAATGATGAGATATACCTCAGTTTCTAGTAACAGTATCTTGATAAATCTATATTTTATTGTATTTTATTATAAATCTTGAGACATTCATTTGATGTACATTAAATACTGTATTACCAGTCATCTGAGGAAATTCAACATCAATGAATTAGATTATTGACTGAAAATATTGAGTTATTCAGAGCAAAATGGAATACTTCTCAATTCAAGATAATATCACTTATAATGAAAGTTTAAAATCTCTCTTTTGGGAGGTGGGACTATGTTTCTTGAAACTTGAATCATGAGTTGTAGCTCTACAGGTTAATCTTAATGAATGCCTTTGTTTTGACTTTGAGTAAAACAAATACATTTATCATAAGGTCATAATTATACCCATAGACAAATATAAAAAAATATTAAAGTTCCAACATTTTGACAAGATTTAAATTAGAAAGAAAAAAATGAAAAATAAATCTTCAGAAAGTTTTTTCCTATTCTAAGTGCTTGTATATTTAAATAAATTTCTGCTTCCTTTTCAATGCAAGAAGCAGCTCTTACATCACCATGTTTTGTGGTGGAGTTGGACAAATGTACTACTTACTCAGTATTCACAAATGATGTTTTTCTGTGAATGCTTTTCTACAAAGCATTTTATCATATTCTACTGGCTTTCTCACTCTAGTGAAATTCTACCCATCTTATTCATTTTATTTTTTCTTAATTTCTTAATCTACATTCCAAAATTAGGTAGAATTAATCAAAGCACCATGCATGTATTGCCTTTCCAGTTTATGCCAGTTCATTCAGCCATATTGTTCTAATGATTTAACTTTGAAAATGTTCAGCTGATATTTGGAATAGCATTTATATTTGAAGAAGTCCACATATGTGTATAAATGTTTCCAAAGATACTTAGTGTGTTTTCATTTCTCAGTGGCACTTATTGCTAACTTATCCTAATTTTTGTCATAAAAGTTGTTTTAACCAGCTTTGATGTAGCTACTAGAGGCCCGATGCACGAAATTTGTGCAAGAGTAAGCCTTCTTCCCCCCGGCTGCCGGCACCGGCTTCCCTCTGGCACCCTGGACCTGGACTTCCCTTGCAGCCCTGGCTTCATCCAGAAGGTCATCCCAGAAGGATGTCCAGTCTAATTATTATATTACGCTTTTATTATTATAGATATTACCTGACCTAAACTACTACCATCAGCAGGAATTTGCAAAATTTTCTAAAAATGTTAAGTTTAAACTTAGTGTACTCCTCAAATCTACACTAATAAAAGACAAACATGTAAATTGACCATACCTTTGCTATGCCTTAATCCACGCCCACCAGCCAATCAGAGTGACTATATGCAAATTAACCCAACCAAGATGGCGGCCGGCAGCCATGGAGCTGGAGCAAGCAGGAGGCGTGGGTTGCCCCAATGATGGAGGAAGCCAAGCTTCCTGCCTGCCGTGGCCGGCTCTGAGCTCCTCTCAAGGCTACAAAGTTTCAGTTATAGAAGGTAAATAAATCCCAGAATAAAAAAAAAAAGGAGTGGCTAGGAGCTTCCGTCGCCGGGGAGGTGGGGGGGGCTTGGCCAGCCTGAAAACTGCCCTCAGCCCCTCACCCAGGCTGGCCAAACCTCCATGGGGTGAGGGTCCCCACTTGGGGGGGCTTGACCAGCCTGCAAACAGCCATCAGCCCCTCACCCAGTCTGGCCAGGCACCACAGCAGGACCCCCACCCTGAAGGGGGTGTGACCAGCCTGCAAACACCCATCAGCCCCTCACCTAGGCTGGCCAGGAATCCCAGCAGGACCCCTACCCTGATCTGGGACACCCTTCAGGGCAAACCAGCCGGCCCCCACCCATGCACCAGCCCTCTATCCTATATAATAATGCTATATAATAAAAGGGTAATATGCAAACTGACCCTAATAGCAGAACAACTGGTAATGACTGCTCACTATGACACACACTGACCACCAGGCGTCAGACACTCAATGCAGGAGCTGCCCCCTGGTGGTCAGTGTGCTCCCACAGGGGGAGCTCTGCTCAGCCACAAGCCAGGCTGACGGCTGCCAGTACAGTGGTGGGAGCCTCTCCCACCTCCTCAGCAGCACTAAAGATGTCCAACTGCAGCTTAGGCCTGCTCCCCGCTGGCAAGTGGACATCCCCTGAGGGCTCCCGGGCTGCCAGAGGGATGTCTGATTGCCAGCTTAGGCCCAATCCCCCTGGGAGCGGGCCTAAGCCAGCAGGTGGTCATCCCCTGAGTTGTCCCAGACTGCGAGAGGGCACAGGCCAGGCTGAGGGACCCCCCCACGTACACAAATTTTTGTGCACCGGGCCTCTAGTATTCTTATAATAATTATAATCTTTTTTAAATTTCCCCCTTTTAAATAAAATAGTTTACTCATCCTTGATATTCCAACAAATAGGAATTCCTTAAATGTCTTATTCTCAGCTACGTACATTTTCTTCTTTTCTGCCTGCATGTTATTTTGCTGTCACTGAATTTATAATTCTTATAAATTATTTTTTAAAACTTTAAAAATGAATGAACAATTTAAAGGTATTTGTTTATGATATACTTTTAAGAAATGCATTTAGGAATTTTGAGATAAAAGTACTTCCTTCAGAAACAGGCATCAAGCTTTAAACACTTAATTTTTGTTTGAGCATCATTATAAGTAAGAGCAATAAAGCCCAGAAGAAAAATCTATATCCTATCTATACCAAGGTAGGTTACACAAAGACAGATGGGAAAGCAAACACTGTATAAATATTAAGACATATCCATTAAAAGATATTTCAGTACAAATATGAGGTTTTTTTCAAATGTACTGTTTTGTAAAATATTTTTGGCAAGTAAAATCTTGGCTGTTCTCCACACTGTTCCTAAGAAAACAAGCCAGCTATACAGACATAATATTATTGCATTTTTATTACAGAAGTACTAAAAGTTAGTAAAAGAGGTTTTCTCACATCTCATTTGAATTGTCATTAATATATTTCGAACTAATTTTAAACTGCTAAAACAATATATATAACTTAAAAACTAAATTGATAGAGCAATTAATTTGTTAATTTCTTTATTTTATCATTTGGCTAATATGTTATGAGAGCCTACAATATGTTACCCACATTACATTAAGCAGTGGGAATATAGTGGTTAATAGGCAAGCAAATGACATATAACATTTTTATTTTTTTAATATATTTTTATTGATCTCAGAGAGAAAGGGAGAGGGAGAGAGAGATAGAAACATCAATGATGAGAGAGAATCATTGATTGGCTGCCTCCTGCACAGCACCTACTGGAGATGGAGCCCACAACCCAGGCATGTGCCCTTGATGGGAATCAAACCCCAGACTCTTCAGTCCACAGGCCGACGCTCTATCCACTGAGCCAAACTGGCTAGGGCAGACATCCAACATTTTTAAAAAGACTTCTTATAGCATCTGCAGGACTAATTTAAGGCACAAGCCTATTATTGCCCTATATTAAGTTCATCACCTATTGATAATGGCTTCTTAAAGAAAGAAATATGCTCTTATATATCTGCTGTAGCCTGTATAGTGTTTTACACATTTTTTTGCTTTTTTCTTACAACAAGCTTGCCCTTTTGAGATGGTATAACCTTCTCAGTTTTCATAAATGAAAATTAGAATTCCATTGATCTGATCCTAACATCAGTGTTTCCTAAGGGACCCACTGTAATAATTTGCCATTTTCCCTAACAGTAATTTTACCCACTATTTCAAGCAGTTAATGATCTACATATGTTATCTGCTTTCTGAAAATCAGTTATGAATGCTTAATTCTAGATCAATATTTTTCTACCTCGGTGCCATCTCTTACTCTTGCTCAACATTTATTATTCAAGGAATGCATTTAATTTTCATTTTTGGTGAAACAAGGTACACATCAGAAGGACTATAAGGAAAAAAAAATCACTTGAATGTATTTCAAAGTGATCTAGGGTTATCTCCTATTTTGGAATATTGGGGATAATCAAGAGTTGATTATAGTAAATTATAGCCATGGGATACTAAATGGCACTTCTCCAAAAGTGCAGTCAGAAAGTAGTTGTGTACCTAGAATGTCTACTTCTACATTTTTCTTACTTACGCATAATTTGTCTTTTTTTTTATTATAAAAGTAGCCATTTTTTACCTAAGAAAAATATTTCAGAACACTTCACCTAATAGGTTAGAACAACCTACCAATTAGCTTCTTAACCCCTTCTCTCCTCAAATTAAAATCTCCGTCTGTGTATTTATATGAATGTGAGAAACAAAAGCAACTCTCCTGGTAACCAATGGCAGAACCCAACCCCAATGATTATTTAAGGATGTCAGAATGTAGAATCCAAGGCAGAGCAGACCATCCCAGGTTCAGTAAAGCAACAACCAAGAAAGATGAGTTTATTTAACCTCAATACAGTTTCTCTTTCTGTATCTCTTCATTGTGGATTCCATTTCATTGGAGAAGAAATCTCTAATTATTCTAGCTTGCTTTTATCTCTGGGCAATCAGCTTTGTTGGGGACAGTCCCATCTTCCCCTGATGGTGTTGTTAACTTAGATCTGGATGCAGAAGAATCAGTGTGAGCTGCAAACCTTCCCAATTTGTGCTCCTACATTGGAGCAGCAGGTTTAGTAGTCCAGCTCCTGATGACATGTGACCAGAGCTGCACCAAATATCCCCTATGTTAAATAATCCAAGTATTCCTTTGTGGATATCAATTGATAGAAATTTATTAAACACTGTCTACGCATCCAACAAGTGTCATTTATGTCCGTGTTTAATATTATATTGTTTTCTCAGGAATCTGTAGTTTCAGTCTCCTAGCCAGTAAAACAAGAACTTCATTAGGACATGGCTTTAAAAAAAATGATTGTGGTAGTAGAGTGCTAATTTTAATGGCACTTTCACACACTGTTTATTTTCACTTGGAATGACGTAAAAGGATAAAGAAAAATCCAGCCCAGCCAGCGTGGCTGAGTGGTTGAGTGTCAACCTGTGAACCTGGAGGTCTCGGTTGGATTCCCGGTCGGGGCACATGGCTGGGTTGCGGGATCCCCCATAGGGGACGTACAAGAGGCACCCGATCAATGGTTCTTTTTCATCATCGATGTTTCTCTCCCTCTCCCTTCCTCTCTGAAATCAATAAAAATATATTTAAAAAGAAAAATCCAACAATCCTTTAATTGTCCTCTTAGTACTGTTCTGTGAATAAGGCCGTGCAGGTTACCTTTATACATCTAAAGTTCTAAAAGACACTCTTGGACTTCGTCAAACAAATTCCATTCCCAACTCTAACCATTTCATGTTCCATGAAAGATTGGGTGAGTTATAATAAGCCCGCCTGGTTTCCTAGAATCTGTCTGTATAATATAATATCAAAAGAATAAAAATAAAAGCAGAATTATTGGAAGTGTTAACCAGAGTAGAAAATAATATTATGTTTGAAATAACTAGTTAAAATTCGTGTTGAAAATTGCTTCTGCCATGGAGGAGCTATTTATATAAAAGTATTTTAATGCCATCAAATCATTACTCTATGGTTCACAGGATAGCTTAAATGTAAAGTTATTTCTATTGATTAGCTGGCCAAGAACACAAAGTATTAAATAAATGACCTTGACTCAAAGTCTAATGTATACGTATACTTGCCCTGGACATACCTTCCCAAACTGAGCATAGTGAAAAAGCACAACTTGAATGGAAGCCACTGATCAGTTATATGACTTGCTTTGATAAATTACTTATTCTTTCTGGACAAGTTTCATCATATACTAAGTGAGAATAAAAATATTACCAGTTCTTTTTGCTTCACAAGATTATTATTGTATTAGATAAAGAATGTGTGTGAAAATAACTAATAAGTTGCAAAGCATTGCATAAATCATCATTGTTATGATTGCTGATATGTCTGCTGGTGTGGCTCAGTGGTTGAGCGTTGACCTATGAACCAGGAGTTCCTGGTTTGATTCCTGGTCAGGGCACATGCCTGGATTGCGGCCTCCATCCCCCATAGGGGACGTCCTCTCCCTTCCTCTCTGAAATAAATAAAAATATATTTTAAAACAAAGAAAAAGAAAAAAAAGGCTACAACATAATTTTAATAACATATATGATCCTATTAATTTAAAATTTAAAATATAAAACAAAGAGGTAATATATTATAGAAATTCCACCGGACCCGAAGACTTTAAGAGAAAGAAAACCAGCTAAAAGATGACCACTATGCGTACCTGTTGAATCTACTTCCATAACTGAGAATGGTAAACTCAAGAGAGTAAGATAGGAGTGATGAGAATGAATCACAGCAGAGGAGAGGAGGCTTGTATTTCTCACATAAAAATATAGAATTTAATTGCTTAGGTAGAACTTTGGTGATTATGTAAGCAAAATCTACTAGAGTACCCTAGAGTCTTACACATAGTAAACATTCAATGAATGTGTGTGAAATAAATGAATTTTCTATACGAGTAAATCAAAGTCTTGAAGGTGATTTAGCAAAGTACATAATAGAACTAGAACCAAGATCAAGACCAAAAAAAGAGAATTCCAATCCAGAATTCTCTACACGCTGCCTTCTTTTTATATATGCCATGTTTCCTCTCATTGTAGCCAGAAACAGCCATAAAAACTGGGAATCTGAGCTTTTCTCTTCATTGTTACAGTTTCAGATCGAATGCTAACAGGGCCCAGAGTCTAGTAAGAGAATCTCTTTTAGTTCCTGTGAAGAGTTGACACTGACAGAGATAAAGCTAGGTTCAGAATTCTAGGTAAAAGAAAGGTTCAATGTGACAGATTAGACTCCCAGAAAAGCCTCGATTTCTATCAGCTGGGAAGGAGCAAAGAAATTAAACTGCAGAATCTGCCCCCAGGAAGAGAACCATAAGAAAAGGTGAACATCTCTAGACAACAATACATGTGTCGTCTCCTACTTAACAATGCCCTATGTTCATACTGTTAGCTTCTCAACTATTTTTTAATATACGTGGATTCATCTATAGGAATTGTATATGTATTTATTTTAGGAAATAATATAGATAACAGTATATTAAAGTGCATTGTTACTAAATTTTTTTATCCATAATTAGTGTTATGATCTGTGTTATCCAAGGAGAGGTAATACAAGCTATTTCACTTTCAACACGCATTAATGCAGAAGACCAGCAGTGCTCTCAGGAATGAGCACCCACTGTTCTACCCACAGGCTAGTATGTTTTGCAACCCACGAGGTTATGCCTTTGGAGCGTCACTTTATGCCATTTACTTACTGCTTGACAACCTGCCTTGACTCATAAACCTGTGCAAATAATAATCCTGGGTCTGCCACAAAAAAATTAAATATCATAGATTTTTGGAAATAAATAAATTCTTAGAAATTATTAATAATATTAATAATATATAAAAACTTAATGGAGTATAAGTAGTGCAGTATTTTGAATTTGTAGATTTATATTATGTTTTTGAAAATGCATACATTTGACCCTTAAACAAGGTGGGATTTTGAGATGCTGACCCTTGTGCAGTAGAAAATTCGCGTATTTGACTCTCCAAAAACTTAATTATAGTCATTCCTTGGTATCCAGGGGTGACTGGTTCCAGGATCTCATACATACCAAAATCCGCAGTTGCTCAAAGTCCTTTATTTAGAATGCTAGAGAACAATGTATTCTGTAGGCCCCCTAACTCCAAGGATCCCAAACCACAGATCAAAAATACTATTTTCAATCCATGTTTGGTTTAACCCATAGTTGCAAAAACCAGGATATGAAGGCTGACTGTATATTTATTGAAAACATCCAAGTATAAGAGGTCCTGTCCTGTTCAAACTCATGTTGTTCAAGGGTCCACTGTACTGAAAACTAATGAGTTAAGCGTGAAACACAAGAAGTTAGAAGACAGCATAATTAACAAAAGGGAAATAGAAAGAAGAAAATAATTTATAGTAAGAACAGATATTAAAAGTAGTAGAAAATAGAGAAATAATCAGAGAGCTAAACAAAGCCAAAAGTTGATTCAAACCTCTAGAAAGCTTGACAAAGAAAAAAAATACAAAAAGAAATAATATTAAGACTGAGCAGAGGATTTTACTATGGATTTAACAAACATGAAAAACATATAAGAGAGTTTTATGAACAGTAAAATGTATTACCTAGCAAAGTTGAAGTTGCACGTGCCATACAACTAGCAATTCCATCACGGCAAACTCCAGAAAGACTCACACACCCTGTGCAAGCATGTTCTGAATTCAGCCTGCCAGGATGAATAAAGAGATCTGGGTGGCTCTGTGGCAAAGCATAGTGTCTGCCTGGTAACAGTTACATTGAACTGGAGTTGATGTGTCAGCAACAAGTCAATTAGCCAAAATCCTGGGACAATAGTGCCTGTGCTTGTCATGGGTAAGTGCTAATTTGGTTTCCCAGGAGCTTGGAAACCCCAGGAGGAGAGAGGGCAGCTATGCACTGGGAGGAAAAACTTTGGTGCCTGCTGCTTTCTGAGCCCCCTCCTCAGCATGCTCAGCGATAGCAAGAGGTAAGACAAGGCAGCAGCCACCACACTACTGTGATTTAGGCTGAGGAACCAGATAGGCACACTTCCTACCTGAGGATTTTTATTCCTGGGATGTACCTACAAATGCACTTTTGTATCTAACAGCAGGAATGCAAAAAGCTGTTTGCAAAAGGTGTCCTTTACTCCCTGAAACTTTACTAAGTAAGAAATTACTATTCCCCTATGTTTTGGTGAAGCGACAAAGACATAACAGATCATTATGGGGCCATTCCAAGAGCAAATTTTTGCTTTTGTATCTTCTCTTCTCTCTATGAGGATAAGACTAAATTCTTTTTTCCATGCTTTAAAATTCTTCTCTCAGTCATCACTTCAAAATACACCATAACTCTTATGTTGCAGAAAATTTTGTGATCGGTGGAATCTTTTCTTCTTGTATGTGAGACTGAAAAAATCCAAAACGTTTTGAAAATTAAACCAGAAATTATATTCTCTTCTACTAGTACACATTTTTTTCAGCAATATGGGTTTTATACCCCAAGTTATAAAGGCCTTGATTTTAGAAAATCCTTCTGTAAGCCCCGTGATCGGCAAACTGCGGCTCACGAGCCACATGCGGCTCTTGGGCCCCTTGAGTGTGGCTCTTCCTAAGCCTTAGGAGTACCCTAATTATGTTATTAACAATGTACCTACCTATATAGTTTAAGTTTAAAAAATTTGGCTCTCAAAAGAAATTTCAGTCGTTGTACTGTTGATATTTGGCTCTGTTGACTAATGAGTTTGCTGACCACTGCCTTAGCAGATGATTGCTACCATCAATGTTTTTATAGATTTTATTTCCTTGGATTTTATGTTAGGTGGATATTTATTTACTTTCTAATCTCAAAACTACCTAGAGATAAGTTGACATTTGTCTGTTTTGTCTTTTTGTTTAAAATTTGCTGTTATTAACTCATATTTTCTTTGTACTTCATGTTTAATAAACAGATCTATTATTGGGGGTATAGGGCAAATTCAATTCCTCAGCTAGACACAGAATAACCATGTGGCATATAAGATTCTGACAAATAAAGCCATAAAAATTTTAAATGATCTTTAAGATGAGGATTTTTTTTCTCTCAAAAGTAGCTTAAGGTAAAGAAATTTCATAGTTCTAAATCTTAAAGCATCACAAGCAAATAAAAATGCAGTTTGATACATTTTACATGTGTGTAGATTTTTATAACTTCATTTGTTAGTTTGGAAGATCTGAACAAGAGATTTTCAGAAAAAGGCTAAATTTTGATGGGTATATTATAGATAGAATTTAAGCATCGAATGAGTGCTTCAGTTAATGACCTTGAAAGTCACTTCCATCCCTGAGAAAACTTCTATCTTCATATTAATCATAAAAATAGTGCCTAATTAACTTAAGGATCTGTGGCCTAATTTGACCTATGAATTGCAAAGAGTTTTTCATACAAATACTACTTTTTTCAGACACATTATAAAATCCTATCTAATAAAGAGGGAATATGCTAATTGACCTTCACACTGTCACAAAGATGGCAGCACCCACAGCCAATAAGGAGGGAATATGCTAATTAACTGTCCCACCCTCAAAGATGGTGGCGCCCACAGCCAAAGATGGCTGGTAGGGGAGGGCAGTTGGGGGCAATAGGGCCAGCAGGGGAGCAGTTAGGTGTCGATCAGGCTGGCAAGGGAGTGGTTGGGGGTGATCAGGCTGGCAGGCAGAAGCAGTTAGGGGCAATCAGGCAGGCAGGCAGGCGAGCGGTTGGGAGCCAGCTGTCCCAGATTGTGAGAGGGATGTCCGAGGGGTCCCACATTGGATAGGGTGCATGCTGGACTGAGGGACAAACCCCCCCCCAAGTTTATGAATTTCATGCACTGGGCCTCTAGTATAATTATAAAGTTATTAAATAACTAGAGGCCGGGTGCATGAATTTGTGCACCAGTGGGGTCCCTTGGCCTGGCCTGCGGGGTCGGGCCAAAACCAGCTCTCCAACATCCCCCGAGGGGTCCCAGATTGCGAGAGGGTGCAGGCCAGGCCAGGGGACTCCACTGGTGCACAATTGGGACCGGGGAGGGATGCGGCAGGTTGGCCAACCAGGGAGGGACTGGGAGAGGGCTCCAGGGCATGTCCGGCCCGTCTTGCTCAGTCCTGCAGCAGCAAGCTAACCTACTGGTCAGAGCATCTGCCCCCTGGTGGTCAGTGCATATCATAGTGAACAGTTGAGCAGCCTTAGCATATCATTAGCATATTAAGCTTTGATTGGTTGAATGGATGACTGGACACTTAGCATATTAGGCTTTTATTATATACAAAAACAGTTTAAAGTTTAATTTGTCTCACCAGCAGCATATTGTTTAGTCACTTATATGCACAGGTCAAATTAAATACCCTGCTCTTAGGTGGGAGTCATTTTAAAAAACCCTGACAGGTTAGATCACTTAGTCAGCTGCAGCAAGTCAATCTGCTGTTAGTGAGGAGATGTAGTTTGGCAGTTAACTGCAGGTGACTGGAAACCAAGCCTCCAGGCCTGCCTATGATTCCAAAAGTGTGGTAAACCTTTCATACCTTCCTACGTCTTCGATGCTCCTTCAGGAGCACACTATATTTAAATCTATCTTACAATCACTATGTAACTTGTACATCTTTAAAAATAAACTGTGGTGTCTGGGACAGGAGTCAATTCGCTCTCACATGTTTATGGTTTCATGTTTTCAGTTGACTCAACTTGAGTTGTTAGTACTGGGGAATCACTGAGTTTCAGGACCAAGCAATTGATTTGGGATAAAAAATTTTGAACTTTAAAAAGCAATTAATTTATGTTTCCTTTCACCCACAGGTCTACCCACGGATAGCGCCGGCATTTTGGCACTACCTGCGGGTAGAAGTGAGTAGCGAGTACTTAACTTCTCCCACCCTCGCTCCTGGCTCTCTGCTGGTGTGGTCTGGTCTGATGTGCCCAGTTTGCTCAAGATGCAGCTGCCATTCTGTGTAAACATGCTCTCACACCACCATGCCTCAGAGTTGGGTCAAAAATCCAAATCACTGAGAACACAAGTGAAGTTTATATAAGAGTAATCATCCTTCTTAATAAATTTCCAAATCAAGACCATATCATATGTATCCTAATGATAAATAACTAAGTGCTAAATTATGGAAAACTGTAATTATACCTCTTATTAATCAACACTTTTGATATTCTGGGCATAATTCCACAGCTTAACTTTGTATGCATCTAGGAAAAATTAGAATAACTGCATCATTTGCATTTTCTTCTTTTCTGTCCCTAGGAGCATGAGCAGCTCACCTATTCCTCCACGAGGTCCAAGGCCCCCAGTGTCATCATTACAGGTCTCAAGCCAGCCACCAAGTACATATTCCATATCCGAGTGAGGACTACAACAGGATATAGTGGCTACAGTCAGAAGTTTGAATTTGAAACAGGAGATGAAAGTAAGTTTCACACAAGGTATAGAGTAAGATGTTCATTTAGTACCATTCCAATAGTGAAAATCTAATATCCTGATAGTTAAAAATCTAATGTCCCAAAATTTTATTAATCTTATCAAACAGGATTCTGTTCATGCAAATGGTCATACGGCCATATCAGTTAAAGTTTTACTGTTACCCATGTAATATGACCCCAATATGTCTCTTCATGCAGAATTCATCACTTACACTATAACACAGATTCTCAGTAGGTGGTTAGCCTAAATGGTCTTCAGTGTTGGCATCATAATATGAGGCTAGTGAAAACTTGGGAGAGAATAAAGCCATGAGAAAATGATTTTAGGAGTTATTTCAATATTTTGCAGCTTTGGCTTATCTCAGGTACACCATTGAAATGCACATTATAAGTTTAAATGTAGATGCATGGGCTTAATTAGAAATTCAAATTAGTTCCATAGCCCCAACTCACTGACAACCAAAATGGGAGATGAGGGACTGAGGTATTTCAACATCACATAACGTATGTGTTGAAATGTCTTACTCATTCTAAGCCCACCTCCACCACTGAATTCTTTTTTGGGGCTTTAATATTCATCTTGCTGCTCTCTTTGTATATGGGTGGCTCTTGCAATGTTCCTGATTAGAAAAATGTCTATCTAGTCATCATTGATAAGAATTCAAAAATAGAGAATTTGTTATAAAATTCTTTATGAATAATGGCAATAATCGCTACCATTTATTGAGCCTCTAAAAATACCAGAAATGATGTGAAGTATTTACATGTATTATCTCATTTAAACTTTTCACCCTTCAAAGAGACAAGTATTACTTTCCTAAATTAACTTGTGAGAAAACAAAAGCCTAGAGAAATTGAGCCATTTGTTTAGATTCATGCAACTGGTAAGAAACTAAGCTAATATTTTAGGGAGGTGGTCTGTACTCTTAATTGCTCCATTATCTTGCCAAGTCCTTTCATTTGAATTATTAATAATGCTAATGGTAAGACCACTAATTAGGCTACATTTTTTCTCTAGTTTATCACTTCCTCAAAGTGAAGCTACTTGGGTTTCAAATTCTGTGATGGAGCAAATGTTTTGTTTGTTATTTTTATGCTGATGAACAATACTGATCCATAAGAAATTCTTTTGTACAACTGTATCAAACGAAAGAGTGAAAAAAGCACTGACTTGTTTAATTATGAGGGAACACAGTGTTGGGAGAGTAAACTAATGAGTAAAAAGAATACTTATGGCCTGGATGTTTAATATCAGTGATAGTTATTTATAATTCTGCTGGAGACTATTGTCTTTTCAAGCTAGAAATTATTGGGACAAGAGTGTAATTATCACAAAGCATAGCTCCATAATAAAAAGCAATATTAAAATACCCAAAGAAGTGTACCTGCTATGTTCTGTTGACTATTTTTTCTGACCACATGTCAAGACTTAGGCTAGGTACAAAGCCGAGGATGCAACTCAAGGCAAGTTTGCTCTAGGGAAAAGTCTCATCATTGTCCTATCACAGCTATATCTATTTCCTCCCTGCACCCAGTTCTCTTACTTTATTTTACATAGGAAGAAATTAACCTAACTTCTCAAAAGTATGACATTTTGAATATTATTTCATTGAGTTAGAAATACACTCTCAGACAAACTCATAGGCCTAAAGCTAAATAAGTCGTTTGTGTTCATCTGGCACTTCTAGACAAGGCAATCCAGTTCATAAGAAAACAATAAGGTCTGATGTAAATTTGATTTGATTTTAATTCTAAATTTCAACTCATACTTTTAGATGTTATATAAAAGAAAATACTTTGAAATTCCTTAGCTGAAAAGTCCTATACTCACCAATGACCCAGTGCAATATTCATTCTTTTGGCAAAAAATGTAGAGGACACATGTGTGCCATTCTCTGAGTGAAGTCCTGGGGATAAAAATAATAATAAGAGCTATTGCCTTCACATAATTTATAGTTTAGATTTGTGAAAGGAAAATGAAAAATGCAATATTGTATGACATGTACTACCATAGAGTTAGGTAAAAGGTGATATGAGGCATAGAGAAGTGGCCCTAGTTCAGCACAAATGGTTCATGAAAGGTTCCTGGAGGGTGAGAAATGAGGGCTCATTCTTGAAAGGGGAGAAGTAAAGAAATAGCAAGAGTACTAAGGCCTGAGACAGCATGAAAAATTAAAGAAGAGCAAATAATTTGGTATGGTTACAGTGAAGAGACATGGAAGGCAAAATGGTAGGAGCTAAAGGTGGAGAGTTATTTATACAGGGGCTAAAATGCAGGCACTTTTCTGGCCATATTAAGGATATTGGGTCTTAGGAAGACATTGAGGAACCATAGGAGAAATTTAATCAGCAGTAACGTGACCAGTAACAGGTGTAGACTATGCTGAGCAATTTGCACAAATTACCATATTAATTCTGACAAGATTATATCTATTTTTAGAAACTTAAGTAGCTTTCCCCAAATATGATAACCAATCAGTGTATGTGAAGGATTAGAACCCTAGAACCATCTGATAAAGTCAGCAGCAGACAGCAAAAGCCACGTTCTAATTACTGATTTATAAATGTCATGAAAGTGACTTTTATTAGACCCTGGAAGAGACAGAGTGTCTGAGAAGTATCTGAAAAATGTTTGTCTAAACCTGGAGTTTGGGAACATAGAATGGCTCCCAAGTTCATTTGCAGCCTAAGGCAAAGTCATTTAAAGGATCACTTTTTATCTGGTTTGCTTTAAATTTCATTTTCAAAGCATGGTGTTTATATCTAGAAGAGAATTTCAATGAATAATGTCATAGTAGGATATGGATAGGTTTACTATAAATTCATAGGAATTTACTGTAGGTCCAATCTACTACATCAGTCTTTTTCTCTTCATAACCTCCTAGCTCATCTTTAAATTTTTATGGCATTGTTTCTCAAACAGTGGCTGAACTATTGTAATGTCAACTTTATTATCATGTTATCTCATGTGTATTCTGTTTACTTAGCTAACTAAGTATATATAT
>NW_005370411.1:989863-990089 GCF_000412655.1 Myotis brandtii
AGCTCCACTCAAAGCAACAAAGTTTCAATTATAGAAGGTAAATAAACCCCAGATACCTGCTTTCAGCCGGCCGTGGCCACAGAGCTGGAGCGAGCAGGAGGCTTGGATTGCCCCTGTCGATGGAGGAAGCCAAGTTTCCTGCCACCCTGGCTGGCTCTGAGCTCCACTCAAGGCTACAAAGTTTCAATAATAGAAGGTAAATAAATCCCAGAATTTAAAAAAAAAA
>NW_005370411.1:990565-1005238 GCF_000412655.1 Myotis brandtii
CGAGTGCACAAATTTTTGTGCACTGGGCCTCTAGTATACTAATAAAAGGGTAATATGCTAATTAGACCAGGAGACCTTCTGGACGTCCTTCCGGACAAAGCCATGGTGGTGGGGCCGAGGCAGAGGCGGTTAGGGGCGATCAGGCCAGGAGGGGAGGGCAGTTGGGTGTAATCAGGCTGGCAGGGGGAGCAGTTGGGGGTGAGCAGGCTGGCGGGGGAGGCCAGTTGAGGGCAAGCAGGCCAGCAGTGGGGGGCAGTTGGGAGCAATCAGGCCAGCAGTTGGGGACAGTTGGGGGCAATCAGGCCAGCAGTTGGGGGCAGTTGGGGTCAAGCAGGCCAGCGGTTGGGGGCAGTTGGGGGCAATCAGGCCAGCAGTTGGGGGTAGTTGGGGTCAAGCAGGCCAGCAGGGGCAGTTGGGGTCAAGCAGGCCAACAGGCAGAGTGGTTAGGGGAGATCAGGCAGGCAGACAGGTGAGCAGTTAGGAGCCAGTGGTCCCAGATTGCGAGAGGGATGTCCGACTGCCAGTTTAGGCCCGATCCCAGGGATAAGGCCTAAACCGGCAGTCGGACATCCCCCGAGGGGTCCCAAATTGGAGAGGGTGCAGGCCAAGCTGAGGGATACCCCTCCATGCACAAATTTCATGCACTGGGCCACTAGTATATATATATGCCTAGAGATGGGGTGTGAGTTGGGGAGAAGAGTTTAGGTCAGGGTTCCTCAAACTACGGCCCGCGGGCCACATGCAAATACAAATATTGTATTTGTTCCTGTTTTGTTTTTTTACTTCAAAATAAGATATGTGCAGTGTGCATAGGAATTTGTTCATAGTTTTTTTTTAAACTATAGTCTGGCCCTCCAACAGTCTGAGGGACAGTGAACTGGCCCCCTGTTTAAAAAGTTTGAGGACCCCAGGTTTAGGTACTCTCATTTAATGGCCCGGTTCAATTTTTTTAAATTAAGAAAAATGAAGTAGTTTACAATTTAATTCTCTTAGCCATACCTATTTTACTTGGTTCAACTTTTAGTTTGCTCATAACAAGTAAGACAATAACATAGAATATGAAATAATTTCTTTTCAAATTCATCATATTCTTAACACTTGTGCTCTACAAACATAGTGATATCGTGGTGTTACTATGGTGACTTCTCTTGTTCTTTTAGACCAGTGGTTGGATTTATTTCCAGAGTCAGAATATGCTAATGAAAACCAGCTAACAATGTAAATGTTACTAATTACTATGACTGAGCATTATTAAAAAAGTCGCTTTAGCGCGATTGGTTTCCTTCCTCACTAAATCTATAGAACAACCTCATTTTGGTAGTATAAATGGAGATAGGTATAGGAAGATAGATGCATAGGTAGGTAGGTAGGTAGGTAGGTAGATGATAGATAGATAGATAGATAGATAGATAGATAGATAGATAGATGATAGATATTCACTCATCTATAGTCACAAAAGACTTTCTGTGTTTCAATGCTGGTATTTCATGTTTGCTAATCTCTCACTGGTCTGAGGGTATAGCTAAATATTATG
The DNA here is from genome assembly GCF_000412655.1 of Myotis brandtii. Taxonomy (NCBI): domain Eukaryota; kingdom Metazoa; phylum Chordata; class Mammalia; order Chiroptera; family Vespertilionidae; genus Myotis; species Myotis brandtii. The sequence continues at coordinate 992,100 of NW_005370411.1, forward strand.
TCCACTGACAGCATTCCTTGAGTGCTTAATATGAACTAGCCTTTATATTAGGTACTATAATTGATTCCCTGGAATGAATTTATCAAATAACAGTTAACTACATAATCAGTAGTAAGAAAAAAAGAATATATAAATATTCTATGTGGATATTCATGAAAGATAGATGGAAGATAAGTGGTAGTTAGGAGCTGTCTAATATAAGAATTTTTGCAAAGTGAAAATAAAATTCATATTATGCCACAAAGTATCAAACACACACATACATATGTTCAATACAGTGCTTTTTGGACTAAAAGGATGAAAAAAACAAGAAATTTTAATAGCGTCATATTTGTTATTTCTCTTCTTATTTTCTGGAGAAAATGTACCTTTGTCCAATGAAGAAAAAGATGAGAATTAAAGTTAAAAAGTTATCTACATAGCAAATAATAATATCCATATCCTTATAAAGTGCTTAAAATATATTTGATTTAATCTTTAATAACCTATTGAAATCACACCCCACATATTTTAAAAAGTAATACAAATAATTTACAGATAAGGAAGTCAAATGTTTGTTCTTACTTAAAATACCACCAGATTTATCTAATACTAGAGGCCCAGTGCACAAAATTTGTGCACTAAGATGGGGGGTCCCTCAGGCCAGATTGTGAGAGGGCACAGGCCAGGCCAAGGGACCCCACTGGTGCATGATAGGGGCCGGGGAGGAATGTGGGAGGTTGGCCAGCTGGGGAAGGACTGCGGGAGGGCTCCAGGGCATGTCTGGCCCATCTTGCTCAGTCCCGATCAGCTGGACCCTAGCAGCAAGCTAACCTACCAGTCCGAGCATCTGCCCCATGGTGGTCAGTGCACATCATAGTGAATGGTTGAGCGGCCTTAGCATATTATTAGCATATTATGCTTTGATTGGTTGAATGGACACTTAGCATATAAGGCTTTTATTACGTAGGATTCAAATGTATTTTAGACTAAGAGAAAATAATTTTATGTATGCATTTTCAAAACCAAAATAAAATATATCCTGTTAGACTGCAGACAACTTGAACATTTCACTGAAATACTGGAGAAGAGCTTGTGAAGCTATAAAAAAGGAGTAGAATATATAGCTTAAAACCAATTTTTTAAAAGAAAACTGGAATTTTATACATAATAATTAGCAATTTACCTCTTTCATTGCCTAATGGTTATCCAAATGACCCTGGAGAAATACATTGTCAGCAAATAAGCAATGCATTTCTTTTCTCTGGAAAGATTAATTATACATTAAATTTTAACAACATGTAAATTTAGGTTTTCACCTGTAGGCTACATAAAGCATTTTGTAGCACAAAAGCCACATATGTCAACATTTGAAAATGTGTTTTTCAAATGTTGTAACTACAGACTAGATTTGTGGTACCTATAAAAGTGGTAACTATAGACTAAATTTACATCACATAAAATAAATAACCACACAAAAATCATCATGATCACCATAAAGTACCCAAACTGTAAGCTACTGAATCACAGTATTTCAAAATAGAATCTTATGCCATGTCTTACACAATTATACAAAAAAAGCTATGTGAATGCAAATAAATGAATTTAATCAATTACTTTTTAAAAACATTTATAATATTTAGCAATTTTTACTATGGTTTCATATTTAAGCAATTTGATTAATTTTAACAATTTATATGTGGGAAATGATCCCGAAAATTAAGGAGCAAATTGTACCTGTAGTTTTTGTTTCATTATCTATTTTTTAGGTCTCTACTTGACTAATTTATTTATACTCCACTTTGCATACTTAAAAACTCCAAATCATTGTGTATTTTCTACTGAATACAATGTTAATTTTTCAACAAATATTCAAGTCTCCCTTCAGTCTAATCCAAATTGACATCATTCCTGCCCTAGTTCTCTCTAGTTAGCATATACTCTGGGAAATGTATGGATGCTTTATACAAAATAAAATTCTTTAAAAAATAGTTTTATTGATTTCAGAAAGGAAGGGAGAGGGAGAGAGAGATAGAAACATCAACGATGAAAGAGAGTCATTGATCAGCTGCCTTCTGCACACCCCCACCGGGGATTGAGCCTGCAATCCGGGCATGTGCCCTGACCAGGAATCAAACTGTGACCTTCTGGTTCAGATTGATGCTCAACCACTGAGCCATGCTGGCTGGGCCAAAAATTTTTCTTAATCTTTACTTCTAAGCTTCTTTTATGATTTCCAACTGGTATATTCAGAAACCTATCACATAACAAACGGTTAGTCCAGCTCACACACTGCCCGCCTTTCCTGAAGTGTTCTCAATCAGTCTAAGAGAGCATCAGTCTTCCCACAGGCTTTCTGTAGTGTTTTATTGTGCAAGGGCTGTATTCTTTACTAAATTGTTAGCAATTTGAGGTCAAGGACTATAGCCTATTTACCTTTGTGTCTCAAAAGATTTCTTGCACATAATTAGTTTTCAATATGCATTTAATCAAATAAATAAAGAACATATAATTTTCCAAAGGCTAAAATATGAAAAATGGCATGTTGCCTACCAGTCTGAGAAGAAAGAATCAGATATTTTCATTTTCCACAAATAAGCAATGTTGCTTGCTTTGTTTTTGGTAACAAGATGTAACTGGCTTGAGTCATGTAGAAACATGATGCATGCAATCTTAATATGAATTAATTGTTAATTCTAAAATTTGGGGGCATTTTAGGTAGAGTTTAATGACATTTTTGTTGTTATTTAACATATTTTCCTCCTTAAATGTCTTTTTTAAATGTCTCTATGTTTGATCCAGTCTATTGGTGGAAATACAATCTGTACTGCTTCAATTACTTAAGGTGAAATTAGCTAGATAATTATTAGCAGCAGTCAGAAAATTTGAAATAATTATTAATAGTGAAGCATGAAGCATAAAGAGGACCAGCTGACCCTGATGGAGTAATAAAAAAAGTTAATTAATCAAGCAGGAGGCAGATTTCATACTTATGAGTCTACCTAGAGGAGAATGAATTCCAGAACATAAGACTTTAATCTCAAATAATCTGTAGTCAATAGCACACTTTCAATGTTGTCAGCCATAGCCACATAAATGCAAACATCAATAGGAAAGAGGGATTTTCTAGCTGTTAGATTGTTTGAATATAAATTAGCCCACCTTGTGAGGTAATAAAGAACCTTCATAAGAATTTGTGCTGAAGCTAGTAGGATACTTATTCAGCATGTCATATGGGAAACCCCTGTTTTTATTTAGAAAATAAAAGTGATAGAAGTTTAGTGGTGTATAGTGAGACACCACTATAGTGCAATAGCATTTTTTAAAGGATGCTCAGTTTTTGGTGGTGATAGAAGTTTAGTGTAACTTCTAACATCGAGGTTTCATAATAACAGGTAATATTTATTGAGTTCTAATTATGATTCAAGCACTGTTCTATTCTTTAGGGCTACTAAGGCATTTAACCATTCTATGGACCAGAAAAGTGAAGCACAAAGACGTTCAGTAACTTACCAGTTTCCCACAGCTAGTAAGTGTTGAAATGGGGATATCATGACATCAGGCCCTTTTCATACTAATGCTCAGAACCAGGAAGTTCCCTCTCTATCCATTCATTGTTTTTACTTTTCTTATTCAGCTTGGTCATTACTTCTAATTTTCTTCATGAGTAATTTTTATTCTTACCTCCAATTCTTTACTCTCCCTTAACAAATTATATTTCTTCTCAAAATAATGGGTGTTTGAATATACACACATATTTTTCAGAAGACTATAATTATTTATAAATCATCATGCACGATGTTCAGAAAACTATGAGTGTTTTAATGCACATTTCTGGATTAATGCACATGTAGTAGACCCAGTATTACACTCTAAAGGGTTAAAATTATGCAGTTAGTCTGATTACCTACCTGTGCAGGGATTTGATGAAGAGTAATTATTTGCATAGAAAATGGAAGTCTCCTTTTTTTTTGCATTGACAAAAAAAATATATTTCACTTCAGTTTTGCCTGGTTCAAATAAAGATTTAAATGATGGGAACCAGGTTTGTGTACTGCAAGACAGATTGAAGTCTTTAATATGAAAAATATTAAAGATCATAATGTTGCTAAATGATCTGGAAAGAAAATCATTAACTATTAACAGGCATTTAGACTTGTAAAATGTGCACATCAAGTGCAGTGTTATAATTTGGCTCATATCTAAAAGGGAACTAACAAACAGCAGTGGATCTACTTCTTAAAACAGAATATAGGTTTATTTTATGCCAGTAATGTACAGCAACATATACAAAAATATGATTTCTTTGGGATATAAGCCCTTATCACTTGATTGGAAGTTTTTTTTTTGAGATAAGGAACCATTTCTTATTCATTTATGAACCTCCAACATTGCTTTGCATGTGTCTGACAATTGGAAGACATTCAATGAATATCAATGAATTAATGTTACCCAGTAAATATTCAATGAATGCACATCTGTTTCAAACAAATTATATATATTTTATTATTCTTCCTATAAATGTTCAGTATGTTGCTTTTATTTGTTTATTTTGTGCATGTATTAATAGCAATATGCTGAATGCTGATTGAAGGATACAAAGATTTAATTATGTAGGATGAATAAATTCTAGAAATCTAATGTAAAGGATTGTGACTATATTTAATACTGTATTGTATACTTGAAATTTGATGAGAGTAGGTCTCAAATGTCTCACCATACACACACACACACACACACACACACACACAAATGACTATGTAAGGTGATAGATATGTTAGTTTGTGATAATAATTCTACAATGAATATTTTTATCAAAACATTATGTTGTACACCATAAATATATATAGTTATTATTTGTCAATTATACCTCAATAAAGCTGGAGAAAAAAAACCCACAAAGTTAAATAATTTATGTTCTCTGTCTTGAAGAAACTCACCACTAAACCACACTAGAGACTCTTATAAGAATTCCTTATTTATGTCATTCTCAAAGTCTAATTTTAAATTGACTTGATTTGAAATGAGATGGATTTATTTCTATCAGCCATCATATAAATTGCCTGAATTTTTCTGTCAAACTGTTTGACTTTACAACCTTGAATTCTTCTAGGGAGCAAAAATGTTTCTTAGACATTTCAATTGCTCCAAATTTAGGGAAAAACATATTAGTACTTGAGGATTTAGAGCTGTCTCAAGACGACACAAATCAGCTTTATTGACTTATAATTTGAAGTGTTTTTTTTAACAGCATATTTTAGTTGTCAGAAAAGCATCAAGGCCGAAGTGAAGAAAACCTAATCTCAATATAATCATATGAAGTCTATTCATAACTGCTGGTGTGATTCTTAATTATGGTTAACCTTTCACTTTCATCTGTTGCACAACCATGTACTACTAGTAAACTCAAGACAGGATTCGGAGTATTGTGTTGGTCAGTGGTTACTTCTGAAATCATGTCTTACTAGTAAAGTAGCAGGGGGGTTCCAGCTAGCTGTAGAGTGCTGCTAGTGGAGATACATAGCTTCTTAGAAGAAAAGGGTAGAAATCATGGTGCCGGGATGAATTGTCCTTTGAGAAGTTACAGACTGCCAGGAGGGTGCAGAGCAGGGCCTTGGTCCCCAGCTTCACTTCCTATTTCCGATTGAATTCTATGCACATAATTTGTCATTTTCCAGAGCTGAAAATTTGAGAGTTCAATGAAAGAATTGTCAAAATGCCCAAATCAGATGAAAAGTATTTTATACAAAATACATAAATACTAAATATTACCTGCCTGTGTAAAAACATAGACATAGTTTGAATTTTTATTTGAACAGTATGAAATAAAAATAATTTTAATTTATATAATGTAACATCTTTAAAATTGGTGCTAACCCAATGCAAGGTGTCTGTTTTTGCCATATCTCATTGTGAAGCCACAGTACTGAATGGACAGATTTTATAAAATACATCCAGTCAGTTCTACCAAGACCTGTGTGGAGAATTAAGAAGCAGGAGAATTAAGTTGCATTACACTTTGCTTTTTCAAGAGAAACAGTATTTCAGTTAATTTAAATTGAGTAACAAGAATCCTTGGCAAAATAGCAGGAGCCTTTTAAAAGATTTAGCTGTGTGTGCACAAACCAGAGTGTGACATGCGTTAGCACATTACTGTGCTGTAACGATAGGCAAAGTTGCAGAATATGGCAACTTTACCACCAGATATAAAATAGCTGATTCACACAAACTGAATTTTATATTCTTTTATGTTTTTGAAAAACTGAGCATCCTTTAAAAAATGCTATTGCACTACAGTTATTTTTAAATTAAGTAGTTATCTTATATTTGCTGGATACAAATCCAGAGAAGACTAAATGTTTTTTTCAACATCAATTTTGGCATATTTGTAAAAGGTAAACATTGCAATATTACTTACTGAAGTTAGTATATATATATATATATGTGTGTGTGTGTGTGTGTGTGTATGTGTGTATTCATATACTCTGTGTTTATACATACATCCTGTTCTCATTCTGAGATGAAAAAAATAAAATTGGCAATGTTTTTAATATTGTTACATGAGTTCTTATCCTTGGAAGTGAACAGGGTTTATTTCTAAATTTAATATAAATTTTGTTCTGAATTTGACACAATGAGAGAGAAAGTGAAGGGCACTTGAAAGGAAGCAGCAAAGGTGAAAACAAGCAGAAGAATGTTATGTTTATTTATTTAATCCTTAACTCAATAAAACAAATATTAATGGATGGGTGAGATATAGAGGCAAGCACTAGGGATTCAAAGATACAAGGAAAAAACTTATTTCCTGCTTTCACAAAAGCTAATGAGAGGTTCAGAAAATTAAACAAGATTATAATAAAGGATTGTGTGTAATGTTTCTGGGAACACAAGGAGAAAAACCCAAACTATCATCTAGAAAAGCTTCCAAAAAGAAGTGATACATTAAAAGAGACTTTAAAGTTAAATAAAAGTTGGCCATAAAAATGATGGGGATGGAAGGTGAGATGGGGGGTGGGGTAAGAGTATTGGAGAGCTTTTGTTCTCTTATGGGTGCATGGGTGCAGGTGTAGAGATAAAAAAGAGTATGGAACTTTCTAGTAATTGAAAGAATTCCAGTAAGGCTAGATCCATGGTTCTCAAAATGTGGGCCCTGTACCAGAACCATCAGCAACATATTAGAAATGCAAATTTTCAGACCCCACCCCAGACCTATTAAGTCTGGGGTGGGTCCCAGCATTCTGTTAGCACAAGCCCTCAGCGTGATCTGATGCACACTATATTTAGAGACTCAGCAGTTTCCTCAGAGGACAAGGGCAGGTAGGGGTAAGGAGTGATGGGGGTGATAATCTCGGTACAGGAAATATGAGACAAAGAGCTGGAGTCTTAGGCAGGGGCCATGCACTGCCATCCCTTATCTTGTTACTGAAGCTAAAACTTCTCTCTCTTTTTCTTTTATTTTTTTTTTTAGCTTTTTTTTTCCAGTGTTTTTTTTTTCTTTTTTTCCAGTTATCTGTAGTTTTGGGGATAAGCAAGAAGTCTGAGTGAGTTTCCCATAACTGACTGCTCTGGAACCATTGCTAACACATCTAATTATTTCCTCACCTTCATTTTATTCACACTGAAAATAAAACCTTCCAAATATCTTTTTCATTGTCACACCCATTGCTGTCATAATTTCAAAATTCCTTAGAGACGGTTTTGGCCTTAAGGGTTCACCTACCGAAGGTGCTGGAACCTTGGGAATTATTAAATTCTAACACATGCTTGCCCTCTGCCAGCATGTAAGCCTGCATATTTCTCCTTGACAGTTCATATTTGGTCTCTGGACTTATAAGACAGTGAAAAATAACCTGCTCACTGAGCCTCCTGAGGAACTGGAGCTCAGCCATCCCATCTCAGACTCTTTACAATAATTGGTCTGTTTTAGAAGTCCTAGAAATTCAGTTATCTGGGGAACTTCATGAATCTAGATATCATAAAGGTAAGGGTGATATGTTAGACACCGACTACTCTGCCACACAAAGATGTCATGGGCTTGTCTCAGGCTCGGTTACTTGGTTGTATGTTCTAATAGGTAAAGGCAAAATGATATATTCAATTAGACGATTCAATTGGTATTTTGGCTTATGAATATTCTTCATTCTAGACATTAATTTTTTCTCAATAAAATAAAGGAAATGAGCTAAATTATCTTCCTTTGCTCTAAAAACGGGACAGTTCCTAGTGAAGTGATTAGGGACTTAGGCCAGACCACACTCTGCCACCCCCTATGTAGTAAGACCTACAAAAATCAATTTAGTCTGTTTAGGCTTTAGTGTCCTCATCAGTAAACTAGAAATGTATTCATTTGTGTGTACACTGATTCATTCAAAAAATATTTTTGAGAACCCAGTCTGTACTCTGTACTAAGTGCTGTTCTACCTGCTATGGACACAGCAGAAATAGACAAAGACCCTTCATATGCTAGAGAATACATTCTAGAGAGGAGAGAGGAAAACAACAAACAAATAAAAGCTACAGAGGGATGGTATGTTACCTAGATCCCCCCTTCAGGACCCAGGTACTTACTCTCTTCACTAATGGGAATGCTGCCGTTGAAGGCCCATTACTGAATTGTTTACCAGACATTGCTGGCTCAAAAAGAGCTGCGTGCTCAGTCATTCCCTCTCCCCAGGAGCCGGGCAGATTCCAAGACTGGCCAATGTGAGGTACAAAGATTAGTCTCATTGTTCATTCAGGGCAACTTAAAAGGGCCATCTCAGCTCAGAACTCCCTGATGTCTGCTGAGATTTTGTAGTTAACCATCTCACAGTTCAACTGCTCCGTTTCCTCATTTTTGGTTCTCTCACTCCCCCACATGTCCATGCTGAGGTGACTCCTCAATAAAACTGCTACATGCAAAGTTCCATTGCAGAATCTGGGACAGATGATGAGCGGTGCTCTGGAGAAGTGGGAAGCTGAGGAGGAGGATAGGGAGTGCCTACCTCCTAATGTGATCATTAAACGTTAACTATCACTATAATCCTAATTATTACTGCGAGGTAGGCCGCTGGCAACAACTTCATGGAGGAGGGCCTTAAACTTGGCCTTGAAAAAAAGGAAGACTATAAATAAGCAGAAAGAACAAGGAAATCCTTCATGATAACAGCTGATTCATGCAATTCAATTTGACAGATACTCTGCAAATAAAGAGACAGCTAAAGAAAACTAGTGAAGAATAATTTTGGTCAAAAACTAAAGCTTTGGACTTAACCCTGGATTTAGATCTTGACCCTATCACTTGTAGGTATCAGACTTTGGATAAGTCAATTAACCCACTCTGTGCCTCAGTTTCCACATCTTAAAAAATGAGGATATGAATGCCACCCACTTCCTAGTGTTCTTATACGTACATAATGATTCAATGCATGTAAAGTACATAGCAGAGTTTCCAGTACGTACTCATGTGGTTAGAGCTCGGAAATGTTGATTTTAATACTGACATTATTGGTATTTATTTTCAACCCTAAAATTCTATCATACAACTTCCAAATTGTTTTAAAACACAAAACAATATTCCTTATTATCTTCTTGCATGTAGAGATCCTATTATAGTAATCAAGTCATTGCCTGATTCTTTTCTTTGACATTTATTCTTCATGCATATAAGCTTACCCTTAAGACTAGTTGGCTAGTCTTGGTGTTAGTTTACTTTTATAGGTGATTTACAAAGGTGAGTGGGATTCCCCGAAATGAGTTGGCCTCCAGAGCTTAAGCACTGGAGAACTGTATTCAGCCAAGGACACTCCACACTCGAACTTCTGAGATGCCAGATCTTAACCAGCACAGTAGGCAAGTCAGGGAACCTCCATCGGTCCCATTACCACATCATTTTGTGGCTCCAGAACCATGGTCCTTCCCATTTCTATTGTAACCAAATTATTTATGGGTTGGGCCACTTTTCTTTTAAATGCTTAAATCAATAAAGGTCTCACTGCCAACAGACAATATTGCAGAATGGTTATAAACTCACACACTGGAACGAGGCTATCTCTACTTAAAGTCTGATTCTACCACTTCTGTCCACATAACCATGGCAAGTTAATTAACCTCTCTGAGCCTCAGTTTCACCATCTACAATGTAGAGACAATAGTACTATCTCATATGATTGTTGTGAATATTTAAAAGTTAACACATTGAAAGTGTCTAGGACTGCAGACGGCATGTGTAAGCACTCTGAAAGTGTTTGTTATTATAACAATAACTACCCTTCTTCTGAGAAAGACTTCCTCCCTTAGGACAGTATGATTTTTGAAGGAGCCTGTACTGTGAATCAACTGCCACTCATCTCCATAAAGAAGGAAGAAAAAAATTTTAAAAAGCAAAAAAAGAATGTCCCTTATAGTACCTTCTGTGAATCCTCTTCAGTTTTTAAGTAAAAATGACAAGACTTATGTTTACCTATCCCACTATAAATTTTTTAACAATTAGATAAATAACTCTCCCACCAATTTGCACAGGAGTAAGCAATCCAAAGAGAAATCAAACTTAGCTTAATATTGGAAATTATATTTGGCTCAGAATAGATATTAGTTATACTATTCTATAAGTGATAAGCCCAGACTATCTTGTTTGAGGGAGGATTTTACTTTTTCAAATTATAGGACAGATACAATTTTGAGAATATTGAACTTTCATAAAATCACATTTTTACCTTGCATAATGACTAGAAGGGGGCTACTCCATCCTTTCACAAATTAATCTAAGTTGCTTAGCAAAAAAAAAAGCACCAAGTGGGAACATACCAAAAAGACTTGGAGTTATCTAATTGCCTTAAGTGTATTCTTCTTTTTTTCTCTCATGTTCTGAACTGCAGCTCATAATTCCTTTTGAATCAATCTAAATCAAGCATGTCAAACTCAAAGGCTAACACGGGCCAAATAAACAAGGTTTAAGTGTATGTGGGCCACAAAAAAATAAAAGCTTCAATTTTCATAGAAATGTAGGTTTATTTCTATAGAATAATGATGAAATAAATGAATAATCTATATATATAAAAGCCAAGTGACCAGAACAAAGTAACGACCGGTCGCTATGATGTGCACTACAGTAGCCAACTGGCCCGATCAGGACCCCAATGGGCTCCCCCAAACTCCCACGGCCCCTTCCCCCAGCCAGCCCCTGCAGCCCCTCTCCCAGCCAGCTCCCCACCCCGATCAGGGGCATGGCCAGGCAGCCAACCTCCCGCATACACTCCCCCCGCCAGCCCGGCCCCAGTCAGCCCCCATTGGGGTGGGCGACCAGTACCCACCCATGCATGAATTCATGCACTGGGCCTCTAGTCATTAACATAAAATAATAGAACATTTCAGTCCTAGTTAGTTTGGCTCAGTGGATAGAGCGTCGGCCTGCAGACTGAAGGGTCCCAGGTTTGATTCCAGTCAAGGGCACATGCTTGGGTTGTGGGCTTGATCTCCAGTAGGGAGCATGCAGGAGGCAGCCCATCAATTATTCTCTCTCATCATTAATGTTTCAATCTCTCTCTCCTTCTCCCTTCCTCTCTGAAATCAATAAAAATATATTTAAAAAATAAATAATAGAACATTTTAATAAAAATTAATATTTTTTCTTGAACATTAACTTATCAGACACTGAATAACTGTACAAATCAATAAGTGTAACACAAATAAATCTATTTTTCTTGTTCTCCGAAAGCAAAATATTTCCTGTTGCGCACACCAAACAAGTCAGTACAAGACTAATGGTGTGGCAATTGGCTGCTAAAATATTTGCTGCTAGTATCAGTGGAGAGAAATGGTGCGCCTGCATATAAGGTGCTTAAAGGGACATGAATGCAACACAATTATAGTAATCAGTCATTAGCAAACATTGTAGTTTGTTATTAATAATCCTATATAAAAAAAAGGCAAATATGCAAATTGTCTCCTTGACCGGGAGTTTGACCAGGGGCGGGGCTTCCCCCGGCCAGCCCACCTGATTGTCCCCCACACTCTGATTGGAGGCAGGACCAGCCAGCCAACTTCCCGAAGCCCCTCCCCCTGGCTGGCCAGACCCCACCTGTGCACAAATTCATGCACTGGGCCTCTAGTTATGTATAACAGGATATTGTAAAAATTAAGTTACGAAATTTTTACTAAAATGTTTCTTACATATCATTATATTGGCTGGACCACAAAAATATTTGTTGTGGGCTGCATGTGGCCTGCGGGCCACGAGTTTGACATGCTTGTTAAATCGTTGAAAGCTAATTCTTTTCCATTAGAGACTCATTTCTCACTGTATTTATAGATCTTAGGAGCTTCATGCACCTTTTTATAACTAGCTAGCTGTCTTTGTCATTTTCTCTCTCTCTTCCTGATTAAATGTCCTCTGGGATGATATATTTCAAATTGTATTAACCAAAAACATGCAGTAAAATACCCAATTAACACACATTGTTACAGTTAGGTACCTTTACAATTTCTTAGTTGAATTCAGCAGTATTTTTAAAGGTTGTAAAAATATATTATTCATGATCAGACTTACATTACCCTTGAGATTATTATTAATAGAATAAGGCAAGATAAATTTAATGAGTTTTTATTTTAAAAAAACCAAAACCTTCTGTACATGAAACTGTGTTCATGTCACCAATGCTTTTAAAATGGAGGGAGAAATACTTTACTGGAAAGAAAGGTAGAGTGAGTAAATAAGAAATCGATGGGGTAATTCTACCTTTGCTTTGGTCACTGATCTCTAGAGGCCTCCAAGGCCAAGGACTTGCATATGTAAGGAGGGATGGAGCATCCTCCTTGGTCCATGACTGGGAAGATAGTTAAGGAAACCGCATACATACCCTTAGCTTAAGACTTCCCATAGTTTATACTGTAGAAGTTGGGAGATCAGAACAGGTAAAGAATGGCAAAGCTCAGTTTGGAAAATAACAATTAGAAAGATACTTTTTGTCAATCTACAGAAGAAAGCAATATAGAAAAACTTACTTGAAGCTAGATATAAGCACCTCCATTGCCAGGAAAAAAAAAGAACTTAGCACATGAATTAGTCAATCTGGTAAGTGTTGTGTTTTAAAAAGGAATATAAGTGACATCTATGACATTTTGTGGTTAACCATCCAAAATTACTTAACCAAGAATGTTGTTTAATAGAACACACCCAAATA
>NW_005370411.1:1006704-1018253 GCF_000412655.1 Myotis brandtii
ATATATATATATATATTTTATCTAAGTCATTAATATCACACATTAGAAATAAAGTATTATAAGTATCATCAAATTTCATGTTCTAGGAAAAAAGCTGAATGTTTTAAATAGTAACTAGCCTGACTTTTTCCAAATATATGTTAACATGTTAATAAATGTGCATCTTAGCATATTTAAATTGCTCTTCATTTTGATTAGGATGCTTTCTCAGAAAGCTCGACTAACTAGAAGGATGTTGATTTTTTTGCTTGCATTTCTATTTTTCCTAAAAATATTTGAGTCAGCTTAAAACACATATACAAAATGTTTAATAAATTAGAGCTAGAAGTAGAAAGTTGATCCATAAAAACGAGAGGAAGCCCTGGCTTAGTTGGTTGGTCACCATCCTGTGCACTGAGAGGTTGCTAGTTTGATTCCTGGTCAGGACACATATTCAGGTTGCAGGTTTGATCCTCAGTAGGGGGCATACGGAAAGCAACTGATCAATGTTTCCCTCTCACATCAATGTTTCTTTCTCTCTCTCATTCTCCCTTCTTCTCTCTCTAAAAATCAATTTAAAATCTTAAAAAAAACAACAACAACAAGAGGGAGCAGAGTTCCATTTGATAATTATGACCAGAGATGCACCACACAGGTGCCATCCCTGCCTCTGGGCCTCTGGCAGCAGCCAGGGGGCGGAGAAGTGACCCGGCCCTCATCATAGGAAGCACAAAGGCTGTAGGAAAGATCGAGGGCACTGAGGGTAATGGCCTCAAGCAGAGTTTTCTGTTTTGTTTTGTTTTGTTTTGTTTTGTTTTTTGACAAATGCATAAGTTTGTTTCATATGGTGTTTTCTGACCACAGCTTTTGGTAAACGCAAATAAAGGTAAAGTGTCACTGACTGAAGATGATGTCTCCATGGTGGAAGTGAGAGGAAGGAAAAAGGAAGGTTACTTAGTACATCACCTGCATAAAGACTTCAAAAGGGGAAAATATAACTAGGAAGTGAATGAAAAGAATAACCCTTCAAATTTATTCTCTAAATATTTTGTCCTTTGATCAGGAACTGAAAATTGGAATACTCTAAATCCCTTAATTCCAAGTATCAAATATATCATGAGCTAGATTACCAAATAGAGATACAGGAATTTTTCAGACAAGACTGCGGTGGAAACGTGTAATAAACCTGGGCTCCAAAAAGGACTGAAATAAGAAACTGGAAGGCTCTGGAAAAGAAAGGCCGCCTATCTTGGTCAACACAGCCATTCATTTCTGTTTCTCTCTCTACAGACCAGTTTTACCGGCATCTATGTCCATTTAGAAAAAGATAGCGATCTGCCCCATAGCTTGCAAGTTCACATGTTCCCTTCATTTAATTCATGCGCCAAAACATTCAAACTGACTGTGAATCCTTGTCCCAGATTCCTGAAAGAATGCGGTTGGCCTAAGAGACCAGTATTCCAAGGCCCTACCCTGAGGGCAGAGACAGTTTCAGACAGGACTAATTAGATATCCTCAAAGATGATTACTAAGAATTTTCAAGTTGGTCTTACATAAGGCTTAGAATGTGAATTCTCTACCTTCATATTGGCAGACTATGCAAATGCTTTGAAAATAAGGTGAAGAAATACAGAAATCTTTCTACTATTGAAGCCGAGATGCCCAAACAATATTTTTGCCCATGCAAAAATAAAACCTCCCCATATTTGCACTGAACTAGGCTGCAGGCAATGCAAAGATTGTCCTTAGGAAGCAGATTTGTATCTGCTCCCGCAATTAGGCACACTCTAGATTGAAAGTGCAGAGTTCCACACCACAGGATATGGTGGAAAAAAGATGATTGTGGCCTGGACAATTTTCAGAGCAGGTGTTCCAAGTCATCAAAAAGACACCCGAGGAGTAATACTCCCGCGGAAAAAGTCATATTAAGCTGCAGAGTTCTGCAGTGTGCTTTCCAGGATAAGCTGTGGAAAACGTGTACTTGCACAAAATGGAATGGGTTGTCTTGTTTTGTAGAGTTTTGATCAATTGCCTTTTGTCTCTGAGAAAATGATTTTAGTTTTGATAAAGCTGATAACGCGCAGTTCTTTCTGGCTGCAGTAGGATACAGAATTATTTGTACCCAAAAATCAATTCTAGTTGTTGAAAATGAAACCCAGTCATCAGCATATAGGAAGAGGCTTACCTTTCTATCTGTCAAGATGGCACATACCCAATTTGTCTATAATCATTATCATATCGTGAAGGATATTCACTTAAAAGATGAATAAATAAAACACCACTGTTTTATTTTACATGAAATTGGGAACGGGTATGTCAGGAAGTTTTTCCCCTACAGTTCATTTTTAGAGGGGTATTTACTCTGACGTTTTCAGAATCACAATACTAAGCCTCACTTTTGAGTCAAAATGTAGTGAGAGATTAACTTGCAAAACAATCATATTTTCTTGAAAGTAATAGTGGTAAGTGGTAGCGTAATACTGTTTCTAAAACGCCCTTGAGATAGAAAGCATCCAGCTTAAACAACATAATAAGCAAAGAGAAGTTATTAGTACCTAGTTTGGAAATATTAAGGCCCACTTACCCTTCTTTCCTCTCATTTTAGGATATGAATATAGATAAATACAGTCAAATTATTTCCTCCCTGGTTCATTATATTAAATAATACTCTCAATTTCAAAGTGACAAAACCCCAACTGGTTTAATGAAAAGCGAGACTATTGCTGTGTGTAAACTGCAAAGTCAAGAGGAGGGTGAGATTTGAGCCAAATCCAGGCTCTCCAACCAAGTCCTCAGTACATCCTCAGTGTCTGCTTTGCTTTCTTCTCTGTAGGACTGATCTTCAGACAGGGTCTTCCCACATGTTTACTGGAGTTTATAACTCCAGTAAACATCGAAATTCTGAGTGAACTCACATCTCCATCAACTCTACTCCTAAACCTGGGTAACTTGTGAAAAACACTAGCATACTGATCGACTGATGTTACGTTAAATTTTATGATTCATCCCTTGCCTCTCAATCAAGCTTCCTATTCTGCTTATTGATTTATGTCTCAGACATCTCAAAGTACATAGAAACAAGAGCTGAAGATGCTGTACTGTTTTGTGTCTCCATGTTCATGATGTTTCTTCCAATTAGAATGTCCCAACACCTACTCATGATCTTAGGGCAGCGGTTCTCAACCTGTGGGTCGCGATCCCTTTGGCGGTCGAACAACCCTTTCACAGGGGTCGCCTAAGACCATCCTGCATATCAGATATTTACATTACGATTCATAACAGTAGCAACATTACAATTATGAAGTAGCAACGAAAATAATTTTATGGTTGGGGGTCACCACAACATGAGGAACTGTATTAAAGGGCCAGAAGGTTGAGAACCACTGCCTTAGGGACTTGCAAATTAGTTCTAATCATTCCAGGTTTAGCTCAATAATCACCTCTTTTACAACCTTCCTTCATTTCTTCCTGTGAGGTTACCCCACATCACCTTCCTACATACCTCCATTTTAGAAACAACTCTACCGCATTACAATTAAAGTTTACTTATCTATCTTCCTGCAGCAAGGCACTTTGACCATCTACACTAATAAAAGAGAAACATGGTAATTAGCGTACGACCGCTACCCTTTTCATTGGCTAATCAGTGAGTATATGCAAATTAACTGTCAGCCAAGATGGCGGCCAGCAGCCAGGCACTGAAGCGAGCAGGGAGGCTTGCTTGCTGCAGACTCCAACGTTCCCCGCCTCACTTGCCGGCCTCTCATCTGCAAGTCTAAGCAACTATATACTATGTTGCAAATAAGAAGGTAAACAAAACCCCAGAAAACAGCCGGACTGAAACCCAGCCGGACCGAAACATTGTATCCATGTTTTCAGCAGCGAGGCCTCAGAGCTAAAGCTGGCCCAGAAAAAAAAAAAAAAATGAAAACAAGGAGCGGTTGGAAGCTTTAGTCACTCGCCAGCCGGAAAACAGCCCTCAGCCCCTCACCCAGACTGGCCAGGCACCCCAGTGGGGACCCCCACCCTGATCCAGGACACCCTTCAGGGCAAACCAGCCAGCCCCTACCCATGCACCAGGCCTCTATCCTATATAGTAAAAGGGTAATATGCCTCCCAGCACCGGGATCAGCGGAGCAGCGAGGCTCCCGGCACCGGGATCAGCGTGACAGGGGGCAGCGCCCAAACCCCCTGATCGCCCTGCGGCTCTGTGTGTGACAGGGGGCGGGGCCACAACCTCCCTATCCGCCCTGCTCTGTTCGTGACAGGGGAAGGCACCCCAACCCCCTGATCAGCCCTCCTCTGTGCCTGATAGGGGGAAGCTCCCCAATCCCCTGATTGCCCTGCGGCTCTGTGTGACAGGGTGTGGCGCCCCAACCCCTACATACCTCCATTTTAGAAACAACTCTACCGCATTACAATTAAAGTTTACTTATCTATCTTCCTGCAGCAAGGCACTTTGACCATTTATTAATAAGGCACCTTGACCATGCCCTAGTTTGTCTCCCCAGCCCTTATGTCACAGTGAATAGCACATTCTAAATTAATAATATTTTTGTTGTTTTTGAATGAATAATGAGTTGATGAATGAGAATTTCCTCAAGAAATTTTCTAGAACTTTTCCTAAATAATGTGTATTTTATATCGAGATTCTTTTCATTCAATATTTTTCTATGAAAAATAGACTCTAAATAAATATTTGAGTTTAGCCCTGGTTGGTTTTGCTCAGTGGACAGAGCGCCGGCCTGTGGACTGAAAGGCCCCAGGTTCAATTCCGGTCAAGGGCACATGCCCGGGTTGCAGGCTCGATCCCCAGTGGGGGGCATGCAGGAGGCAGTCGATCAATGAATCTGTCTCATCATTGATGTTTCTATCTCTCTCTCCCTCTCCCTTATACCTCCATTTTAGAAACAACTCTACCGCATTACAATTAAAGTTTACTTATCTATCTTCCTGCAGCAAGGCACTTTGACCATTTATTAATAAGGCACCTTGACCATGCCCTAGTTTGTCTCCCCAGCCCTTATGTCACAGTGAATAGCACATTCTAAATTAATAATATTTTTGTTGTTTTTGAATGAATAATGAGTTGATGAATGAGAATTTCCTCAAGAAATTTTCTAGAACTTTTTCTAAATAATGTGTATTTTATATCAAGATTATTTTCATTCAATATTTTTCTATGAAAAATAAATAAATATTTGAGTTTAGCCCTGGTTGGTTTGGCTCAGTGGACAGAGCGCCGGCCTGTGGACTGAAAGGCCCCGGGTTCAATTCCGGTCAAGGGCACATGCCCGGGTTGCAGGCTCGATCCCCAGTGGGGGTCATGCAGGAGGCAGTCGATCAATGAGTCTGTCTCATCATTGATGTTTCTATCTCTCTCTCCCTTCCTCTCTGAAATCAATAAAAAAAAATTAAAAAATATTTGAGTTTATAAACCTTAAGAAATTTGTAATCTCTAATGGCAATACATTTAATTGCAAACTATTTATTTCAAATAATTCTAATGGTTATATTAAGAAGCTATAACTTCAGTGCATATATATGCCTGCCAATGTGCAAATACCCACTATTAATATGGTATATGTTGAATAGTATTTCAGTTTAAACATCTTTGGTTCCAGGTCAATGATCCAGGGAATTTATGAAATTTGTAAGAAAATTCCATTCTACACTGGATCTTTAATAAAAGGATGAAATATGTATCTATGTATAAAGACATAAGTTGTTCAATTGCAAAAAAAAAAGGTGTTATCAAAGACCTATCTCAACTGCCAGGAACAATATGAAATATAGATAATCACAAATTAAATACTTAGCATTTAAAATGTTAACAGTAGTTCTGGATGTTTAAGTGCTACATTCTCCTTTCTCTGTTCTTTGATATTTGTCACATGAAGCCTACCTGCAGCAAGGCCCTTTGACCATTTATTGAGGCACCTTGACCATTTATTAAGGAATCTCTCTTTTTTTAAAAAAAGGCAAAAAGTATTTTATCATGCTGTATTGCTTGCCTGTGCTTCTGCCTCACCTCATTTTGTACCAAACTTACATTTTTCAATTATTTCTGTGTCATTTGGCATTTTTGTCTGACAGGTAAATTAAGGTCATCAAGAAGAATGAATCTTGAAATCTTCTGTGTCCCAAGGTAGCCACAGTTTGATGTAGCGTGTTGCATTGTTTCTGAAGAAGTGGCAGAGCAGTGTCCGAAAGCACAGCTGTGAAATCACTTTCTGAAAAAGCATAATCCCATCTTAGGGTCTCTACTTCAACAGAAATGATCCATGAGCTCTGTTTCCATCCATCTGAGAACTGGCATACTTGAGTAGAACAGCAAATCTCTTACCATTCTCTCCCCACCACCCCCAACCAATCTTAGAGGTATTTTCCCTGTTCGTAGATGGCATCACATATTGAAGAAAAGTAAAAGAAAAATGTTAATACAATACCATGCCAATACCTCTTCCTTTAAATATCTACTCATTCAAAGCCTAGGCAGGGATACATAAATAAAGATTTTAACTCCTGCTATTTTCTATCAATTTATCTCTGAATAAATGCCAGAATACAAATGTGTAAGGAACATTTCTGTAACTAGAACAATTTTAAGCATTAATATTACCAAATATGCCATTGCTCCATTGCATTCCACATAATTGAAGTTACCATCTAGCTGAATTGAAATGTATGTAATAAGATGAGCATTGGAACTTTGAGAATAGGGTAAAATGGGTTTGAATCTAAGAAATACTTAAAATTTAAGAATGACAGCATTGATGATCAACCTGAAGCCAGAGAGAATTGTGTGAGGGCTGGGTCGGAGGATTCAGGCCTGGACATCTCTAAGAATGGTGTACCCACTGCGATGGGATATTTTACCATCTAGGCCAGCAGTTCTCAACCCTTTGGGGGTCGAACGACCTTTTCACAGGAGTCACCTAAGACCATCGGAAAACACATATATAATTACATATTGTTTTTGTGATTAATCACTATGCTTTAATTATGTTCAATTTGTAACAATAAAAATACATCCTGCATATCAGATATTTACATTACGATTCATAACAGTAGCAAAATTACAGTTATGAAGTAGCAACAAAAATAATTTTATGGTTGGGGGTCACCACAACATGAGAAACTGTATTAAAGGGTCGCAGCATTAGGAAGGTTGAGAACCACTGCTCTAGGCAATGGAGAAGACTCTATTTTTGTGTGTATGTTTTAGAACATTTTATTTTATTTTTAATTTAAATTAATCATCCCATCAACATTTATCCCCTCTATGCCCTCTTCCACTTCCATCTATCCTCCTTCATCCCTGGGGAAACTAAAAATAAAACAATCTCATTCACATTTGCTTAAAAAAAATACCTAGGAATAAATTTAACCAAGGATATAAAAGACCTATACTTGGAAAATTATATAAAGAACAGTAAATATTTTTATTTATCATTTTGAAGAAAACTTATCTGGCCACCCAATGTGGGATGGATTGGGAAGAACCTTTGTGGAAAGGTAATCTAATAGAAAATTCAAAAACTAGCCTATTCATATCAGACTGATCCCTGAAATGAGGCTGTGCCCATGGTAATGGCGAGATAATATAAAACATGATAAAGATTCGACTCTGGACCTAAAGTTGTAGGGAAAGGTAAAAGCAATGAAAATCTCACTTTTTAAGCCCAGGTATCCAAGAAAATAACATTATCTACAAAATCACAAGATTGTGTTCATCTAGGAGAAACATTTGCTCAGCTTTCATTCATATCTCACACTCTTATGTCTACAATACCATGTTATGTATTGAGATTTTACAGATTGATTCGTCTCCAGTAGATATTGCTATGTCTTTATACTGTATATGTCCCTCATTTCATAGGGTTATATCATTCCTGATTATAATAGATGACCTGAGAGGGGAATTTTCTTTCCTGGAAAAAAAATGCTAAGGATTTTCTGTATTGTTTGTCAAGTAGCCCTAAGATTAATTTAATCTATTGGGCACTGTCATTCCATTACTTTATTGAGATTTCTGCTGTGTTTTACAAAATCATTTTGGTGAAATGATGAGATAATATCACTTGAAATTTTTACATTTCATAAAGAATTGCGAGTTTTAAATAAAACATGTGAATATGAAGCAAATATACACCACTTATTCACAGAGCAACATTTTGAGAAATACTTTATTCTGACACTCCTCCCCCCCAGAATCATGTAACTGCCTTCTTCAATTATTTTAAAAAGATCTTCATAACAGAAAAGAGCTAACTTTAAAAAGCTATTCCACAGAAAATGACAAAGAATGTGACAGATTTTACTTTGAAATGTAAATATAAACTAGAATAATTTTGATTACGAAGAGACAAAAATCTTATGCCTCCATAGAAGAAAATTCTCTGGTTAAAAATAGCCATAATGTTTTTTTTCTCATACTTTCCAGAAGATGTTATATTTATTTTTTTATCTTTTTTTAAAGTATTTGGAATCCAAGTAAAGAACTTCAGTTTTTCAGTTTTTTAAAAAATAGAAATAACTCCAGTAAACCTAACTTAATAATGCCATTCTGACTTATACCAAGCCTTTGCTAGGTGTTAAGTCTTTGTTCAGTATGAATTTTGCAACTCTTTTTGGAAATTGCTTCCTCTAAAGGAAGTGTGCTTCTTTCCAAACCCATAGAATGAAATGTATCATTTTAATATATTTATATTTTTCTAAGACTACAACCTCATTCCATTAGTCAAAGAGATATTTTCAACCAACCAGTCACAAATACATTTTTTCTTTTTTTATTAAATATGTTTTTTATTGATTTCAAAGATAGGATAGGAGAGAAAGGTAGAAACATTAATGATGAGAGTCATTTATCTGCTGCCTCCTGCGCACCCCCTACTGGGAATCAAGCCTGTAACATGGGCATGTGCCCTGATTGGAATTGAACCATGACCTCCTAGTTCATGGGTTGACACTCTTTTTTCTTTTTTTATTAAATATGTTTTTTTATTGATTTCAAAGAGAGGATAGGAGAGAAAGATAGAAACATTAATGATGAGAGTCATTGATCTGCTGCCTCCTGCGCACCCCGTACTGGGAATCAAGCCTGCAACATGGGCATGTGCCCTGATTGGAATTGAACCGTGACCTCTAGTTCATGGGTTGACACTCAACCACTGAGCCACACCAGCCGGACAATATGCTTCTTTTCTTAATATGGATTTCATTGTGTTTCCTTTGCCCTCTATGGAGTAACTTAATGTGAGTAAATTATAGTATTCATTTTCTTCTACAAAACTAATTAGAAATAATCTTCTCAGGATTAAAAAATGAATAGATGGTGCTAACCGACAAGTTTTCATCACAGAGAAATTTGTAGCTATACTGTACTTCCATTTGGTAGATAATTACATGGTTTATTTGTCTAAATATCTGTTAAATTAATAAGATCTTTGAGGCCTCTAACCAAGGAAAAACTCCCCGCTCCTCCTCCTTCATCTAACACAATATATTTCTAGATTCCCACTCTGTGGACTCACTACCAGGGACTGCTTATTCTCTTCCAGAGCACACTGAAATTTCCCTTTTGTAAAAGTTCCTATACTTGTAATTATGTGTTCATTGTCTGTCTTCCCCAGCCAATTGTAAATCTAAGAAATCAGTAACTGTCTTCTTTGATCATCACTGTATCCTCAGTGTCCATCTCAGTGCCTGCCTTGTCATGGGTGCTCAATAAGCATTTGTTGAATGAAATAAAAGTTCTTAACCTTTATATTTCTAAGCTTAATCTACTCAATTTGATTAAATGTGGAAATCTGTACTTTCAAGTATCCCTTGCCTTCTGGGAAGCATTATTTTCAAACATACAGAATAATTGGATTCTTCTAATTAAAATTATGTTGGATAGACTTATGTCACATACATAGTCTAGTTACCTTCAGGGTAAATCTTCTGTACATATCAAGAGGAAAGTGAGGATGAAGATTACCCACAGGTTAATCTGAGCTTTTCTTACCAGAATCATCCAATGTAAACAATTATTCAATCATTTACTCATGTATCAGGCCCTATAGCTTGAATATTATATTCGTTTATTAGGGCTACTATTATATTCATTTGTTAGGGCTACTATAACAAATTACCACATACTTCATGGCTTAAAATGACAAAAATTTATTCTCACAGTTACGGAGGCCAGAAGCATACTCTCTCCTAAAGCTCTAGGAGACAATCCTTCCTTGCCTCTTCAAGCTTCTGGTGACTCCAGGCATTGCTTGGCTTGTAGCTGCACAACTCGCCTCTGCCTCTGTCTTCACATGGATGTCTCCTCTTTGTCTTCTCTTCTTCTGTCCCTTATAGGACACTTGTCGTTGGATTTTGGCCCACCCAGTTAATCCAGAAGGAATGATATTCTTAATCTAATTCATTGGGAGAGGGTAAAGGGAATGTCATTATTCTACTTACTACAGATACTTTAGTGAATAAAGCTTCACAAATTATGTGAAGTTCAGTAGGAGGATTGAATAGGAATTCACGAGAGCAAATTTGGCACATTCACGCAACTGGAAGAAATTCAGTATGGTTGGAGAATGATAAGAGATGAATCTGGAGATACATACTAGAGACATTCATATGGAGCCTTTTTAACAAAGTTAAGGGCTTTGGACTTTATCATGAGATAAAGACAGGGCTCTGTGATTGATCAACACCAATATGATAAGAAGGTAGGAATTATCCCATCAAGACCAAGAGCTGCAGCAGGTCCTGAGTGTTCCTCCTATTCCACATGGCAAACCTTATTCTTCTAGATATCTGATTGTACAACATCCTTCAGGACATTTGTTCCTGCTCAAAATGTCCGCAGAGACATTTGGTCCACACCAAACCATTCTTGATATTTGGCCCTATTCAAAATAACCACAGAGACACTTGGTCCATGCCAAAAGGTCGTTGAAATCTGGTCCTATTAAAAATGTCCATGAGCATATTTGATCCATGCCAACTGGTCCTTAATATTTGGTCCTGTTGAAAACATCTACTCTTAGAACATGAATCATAACAAAAATAACATAAACAAAATTTTAACAAGTTAAATGTGTTATTTAATGACATTTTGGATAAGACCAAATATGACCAGCTCCCAGGTGTACTGGTTAATAATGCGGATTTTTTTTTCAATAGATGGAGTTACATGGACCAAGTGTCTCAGTGGACATTCTGTATGGAACCAAATATCAACTAGCAAATCTGTAACACAATGTCATAGTAAAATTGTTCTGAAAGGTTGTGACAAGGATATTTACTTCAACAATCTCATTTTACATACATGAAACCAAGATCAAGCAAGGCTATGATTGTTCTAGGGCAGCGGTGGGCAACCTTTTTGTGAGTGCGTGCCAAAACCAGAAAAATCTCTGACTCAAAATTTTTCTGCGTGCCAACCCTAATTTTTTGAGAACATGTTATGCCTACTTGATATCTCTTAAGGTGTACGTATGTGAAGAAACTTGAAGAAATAATAAAATTCATTCGAGCGACAAAAACACAGTATATGATGATGAAAAATACATTTA
>NW_005370411.1:1018889-1041142 GCF_000412655.1 Myotis brandtii
CCCAAAAATGTATACACACACTTTGAATAATTATAAAGGCAGTGTTTATTGAAATACATTCCATTTTCAAAATTGACCTATCAGCTATTAAAGTGTGCATACATTTTTGGGACACCCTTATATATAACCACTTAAACTAGGAATAATAATATAACTTACCTATTAAAACTATTGTGCTGATAAATTGGATAATGAATTTGAACCACTAAGGATAGTGCTAAAGGATAGTTTGCTAGTAAATAAATAGTGGCTGTTGTTCATGATGATGATGACATTGATGTATTCATAATCATCTCATCCCATCATTCATAGCTTTTTACTTCCAGTATAATAGTGCATCACATTATACACTTTTATTTTCAAATTTATATATATACTATTATTCTCTACAAAGGAGATTAGTATTTAGGATTCTTAGTGCAGAGATTTAGGAAATTAGGACTGTGCATTTTTCAGTGTCACAACTTCATATTCTGTTATTCAATTAAAATTTCAATTAAAGCAAAGTTCATAAATATGTAATCACAAGAGTGAAAAAGAAGATATATTAGTAAAATGGGCAGTTTACCAAGCTATTACTCAAGTAAGACAACACAATTTTTTAAAACAAGGCAATCTGATTTTCAAAAGGCACCCAATTACATAATCTCCTCCTCCATCTGAACTTTGTATACATGGTCTCAATAAATTACTTACTACCTGGCTACCATGAAAATATATGCTCCAGGCTTAAAAGTCTTAAACTATATTACATATTTTATAAATTGAGCAATTGCTAAGTAAATAATGTTTTCTTTTTAAATTCTATTTTCTTTATCTTCAAATAGTTAATGTTGTTTCCTATAATATCTGTTTCATACAGTTTATTTTCCAATAATTTTAATGAGAAAATGTGACATTTTACAGCATTCATTAATCCCCATGATATCAATGCTAGTTTGAAGATTAGGAAATTCAGTCAAGAAAAAAGTCTTTACTATATTATATATTGGATAAGATGCAACTATTTAGCTTGTCTCTGTACAGATTAAAAACTCAACATTCAAATAAATTGCCTGAAAATATCTTGATTAAATCATAGTGACTAAAATCTAATTCCAAGGTTTAATACATTTCTTATTGCAAACTAAACATAAATGACTTTTGTTTTTATTTAAATATAGATTTCTTAAGAGGCATCTTAAATGCTGTGTCTAGATTCTTACTGACTCAATAATAACATTTAACTAGTCACTATGAATTAGTCATAGAATACTATGATATTCTCTAATAGATATGCATTTTATTAGTCATAGAATACTATGATATTCTCTAGTAGATATGCATTTTTATGAGGAAGTTATTATTCTGTATATGAATTTATATGTGATATACAGCATGCTTGATTCTCAGAGAAAGAGCTACTTTGCAGAAGTCTTAAACTACTCAAATTTAATAAATTAATATGGTAAGGAATTAAGTGGTTTGCTTGTCAGTTATATTCTTTCTTTGATTCAATTTGCTGCTTATAACTGACTAGAGGCCCAGTGCACAAATTCATGCACCAGTGGGGTCCCTCGGCCTGGCCTGCGGGATGGGGTCGAAACAGGCTCTCCAACATCCCCTAAGGGGTCTCGGATTGCGAGAGGGCACAGGCCAGGCCGAGGGACCCCACCGGTGAACAAGCGGGGCTGGGAAGGGATGCAGGAGGTTGGCCAGCTGGGGAGGGACCACAGGAGGGCTCCAGGGTGTGTCTGGCCCATCTCGCTCAGTCCCGATCAACTGGACCCCAGCAGCAAGCTAGCCTACCGGTCAGAGTGTCTTCCCCCTGGTGGTCAGTGCATGTCATAGCGACTGGTTGACCAGTCAACTGCCCCCTGGTGGTCAGTCCAAGTCATAGCGAGCAGTTGAGTGGTTTTAGCATATAATTAACATATTACTCTTTGATTGGTTGAACGGCCAACTGGATGACCTGACACTTAGCATATTAGGATTTTATTATATAGGATTAGGTTAATGAATTTTTTATAGCGATCAAAATAAAAATCAAGCTTGATTCAAGTTAAAGAATATTAAAGGGAATGATTGATTTAATATTTTAGAATATTGATAATTAACTGAATTATTACTGTGACTAATAGCATAGGAAGGAAAAAATAAAACAATAATCTAGAAGCCTGAATTCTGGTGATGATCATACATGAGCTTGGTCAAGTTCTTTAACTTCTCTGAGTTTCAGCTTTCTTACCACTGTTATTAAGCAATTGCCCATATCCTATACCAAGAACATTATATCCAATTAAAATTTCAGTAATACAAAGAAGTACTAATGAACTAATTGAACTAATATATTTTAAAGGTTTCTAAAAGGCAGCCCATGCAGTTTTAAGAAATGATTTTATCAATGACAGAAGTAATATGTTGTTGCCATATGTTATCTAGTCTTTTCATCAGTAAAGGAAGCTTTTAAATAGCATATTCTTAATTACTGCCAAACATCTGAGTACCAATTATGTACACCCTTTTGCTGTGGAGGTGGAGTTTATAACTTTAAACTTGAATTAAGCACTGTTAAGTGTAAAGGCAATCTTTTTTTTCACCTGATAAAATCTTTATTTCTCCTTCAATTTTAAAATTAAATTTATTGGGGTGACATTGGTTAATAAGATTATATAGGTTTCAAGTATACAAGATGGTGATTCTCTTTCTACTTTGTAGAAATAGGCAACAAAACAGTGTGTAAAGCCTTGTTTGTTGACCAAAGTGTTTAAGGAAATAAATTAGCAATTATGTAGACAAAACACTTCAGTCCATCTGCTGATTTAATTTTCAACATATACTTAATCTTAAGAGGTGGGGTATTAAGAATATCTCCATTTTATTGGTATTTTTGTGAAAAAAAGAAGAAAGGGTTAGCTGTGGGTTATGACCTTTATCTTAAACACTTATTTTGGGTTTGCATCCTGTGTGCACAATAAAGGGCAAATATGATGGGGGTCTTGGGAATCCATTTCCACATTTTCAGGCATAAACTAAGTTGTAAAGTAAATTTGGTAATGAAATGTCATCCCGAGAAATTTTAATCTTGTGTCTGTGTTTCAGCTTCTGATATGGCGGCGGAACAGGGGCAGATTCTGGTGATAGCCACCGCGGCTGTCGGGGGATTCACTCTCCTTGTCATTCTTACTTTGTTCTTCTTAATCACCGGCAGGTAACTAATGTATACCAAATCATTCCCAAGATTTGTGGAAAGCATTTTTAATATACTGTGTATTAAAATGTTTTTAAATGTAACAAAGCACACCTGAGAGAAAAAGGGATCAGGGTCCATTCTGCTCTGAGAGTGAATGTTGTAAGATGATAGAACCACCATGGCTCATTCTCTGTATCCACAGGTCCCTGAAAAATGAGGCAACCAGAGACTTGATAAGAACACTGTGAAAGCTGTAAATGATACATTTCTACTTGATAAGTTAATTCTGAGTTTTTCCTTTACTACTACCAAATTATACCATAAAAGGGATTTAGAGAAAATTTAACAGAGATTGAACAATTTATATGAAAGTTCTTTATCAATTTAGTGTTACAGAAATGTGTTATTTTCAATCCATTACATATTGAAAGAATCTATATTAGAATAAACCCTACTATATTTTCATTGCCATTTATAACATAAGTGCTGCCCATGCATTATGAATTTGGGGGCACTGATATCTTGATAATACTCTTTCATGGACTTACATACACTTTAAAGACAATCAGTTTGGAGCCTAAAAAGATTATTCAGTTATTAAAGTTCAATGAGTACTATAAGGTGATATTAACTCCAAATACACAAATTATGTTAACTAGACTGTGATAATTTAGATATGATGGTTAATTTGATTCAGAAAGAGTCTTATTTTCTTACTTGAAAATTTCTTTGAAGTAGTTTGGGATGCTGTCTTAAATATGATTTTATTTAAACAGCAATGTCATTTATCGCCAATTTAAAAAATGACTCTAACTTCATAATGGAAATTGATTTAAATGACATTTTAATAGTAATCCAATATATGGCAAACTTGGGTGTAATTTTAAGTTACATTTATATGTATTGTAGAGTAGGAGTTAAGGCCTTATTTTCCCATAGAGTATGGTATTTCAGAAAATTATATAAAAGCACATATACAGTGATATAAATAGCACATGCACATGTGGAAAAGCATTTCATTAAAATATCAGAAAATATTGCCTTGGCATGAAAACAGACATGTAGATCAATTAAACAAAATAGAGAGCCCAAAAATAAAGCTATGTGTACATGGTCAATTAATATTTGACAAAGGAGGCAAGAACATACAATAGGGTAAAGACAGTCTATTCAATAAATGGGTTTGGA
The DNA here is from genome assembly GCF_000412655.1 of Myotis brandtii. Taxonomy (NCBI): domain Eukaryota; kingdom Metazoa; phylum Chordata; class Mammalia; order Chiroptera; family Vespertilionidae; genus Myotis; species Myotis brandtii. Next base: position 1,023,250 of record NW_005370411.1, read on the forward strand.
AAAATAGGACAGATACATGCAAAAAAAATGAAACAAGACCACCTTCTTACACCATATACAAAAATAAACTCAAAATGAATTAAAGATTTAAGTGTAAGACTCTATACCATAAAAATCTTAGAAGAAAACATAGACAGTAAAATCTCAGACATTTCTCATAACAATATTTTTTCTGATATATCACCCCAGGCTAGGGAAACAAAAAGTAAAAATTAACAAATCAAACCAAAAAGTTTTTGCACAGCAAAGGAAACCATCAACAAAATGAAAAGACAACCCACTAAATGGGAGAATATATTCACCAATGATACATATGATGAGAGGTTAATATCCAAAATTTATAAAGAACTCATACAATGCAACATCGAAAAAAAGAAACAATCCAATTTAAAATGGGCAAGGACCTAAATAGACACTTCTCCAAAGAAGGCATACAGATGGCCAAAAGATATACGAAAAGCTGCTCAAAGTCACTAATCATCAGAGAAATGCAAATTTTTTTGTCACCTCACACCTGTCAGAATGACTATCATCAATAAGTCAAAAAACAAGTGTTGGAGAAGATGTGAAGAAAAGGGAACCCTTTTGCACTGTTGGTGGGAATGCAAATTGGTACAGCCACTGTGAAAAACCGTATAGAGATTCCTCAAAAAATTAAAAATGGAACTGCCTTATGTCTAGCAATTCCACTTCTGGGTATATATCCAAAGGAACCCAAAACACTCATTTGAAAGAATATATGCACCCCTATATTCATTGCAACATTATTTACCGTAGCCAAGCTATGGAAGCAAGCCAAGTCCTCATCTGTAGATTAGTAGATAAAAAGCTGTGGTACATTCAGACAATGTCCATTAAAAATATAGAAATTGCCCTAACTGGTTTGGCTCAATGGAGGGAGCATTGGCCTAGGGACTGAAAGGTCCTGGGTTCAATTCCGGTCAAGGGCATGTACCTTGGTTGTGGGCACATCCCCAGTAGGGGGTGTGCAGGAGGCAGCTGATCAATGTTTCTCTCTCATCGATGTTTCTAACTCTCTATCCCTCTCCCTTCCTCTCTGTAAAAAATCAATAAAATATATATTTTTTTAAATCTTACCATTTGAGGCAGCATGAATGAACCTAGAGGTTACAATAAGTGAAATAAGTCAGTCAGAGAAAAACAAATACCACATGATTTCACATATATGTGGAATCTAAAGAATATAAACGAATAAACAAAATAGAAATGGAATCATAGATACAGAGAACAGACTGATGGTTGCCAGAGGAGAGGGGATTTGGGGGACTGGGTGCAAAGGTAAAGGGATTGAGAAGTACAGATTGGAAATTACAAAATAGTCATGGGAATATAAGTACAGAATAGGAAATATAGCCATTAATATTGTAATAATTATGTATAGTGCCTGTTGGTTACTGGAAATATTAGGGGAAATGCTTTGTAAAGTATATGATTGGCTAACCACTATGCTGTACAACTAACTGAAACTAATACAAAATAATATTGATCATAAACTGTAATAGACTATTTTTCAAAAATAAAAAGAAATCTTAAGAAAAGAAGAGAAAATATCTCCTTTATATGTAAATATGACAAACTTAAAAGAAGACATTACAGTCATTGTAGGTTACATATGTTTGGCCTAATAAATTTGAGAGGTGGGCTTAAATGTTATCTTTTCCTGAAGCAGAATTTGAATACTGCTTAAAAAGAGAATTTAATGATGAAGAAAAATTTGTACTAAATTATTTTTAGTGTTCCATGTTCATGCTTGCCAATTTATATGACATCAGAAATTGTTTTAACATTCTGTATGCTGGGGAAAACAATTTCAACTGTATGAGATAAAAATAATTCATTTTGAAATATCTCTTAAGCACTTTGGTAGAGAAGCATTCATTGGAAATTATTCTATGAGAACTGTAAGACATTTCTGAATAAATACTGAATTTGCCATAGGATTTGAAGCAAAATTCACACTTAAAGAACGGATTGTGTGCCGCAGATGTATTTTGGTTAACCATTTGGAATTAGCAGTTTGATGAACTGTCAGATCAAATGGATGCTGATGAATTTTTCATGTTGAAGAAGTTCTGGGAGATAACACCTGCTTCTGTTCTTCAGAGCTTGATTACCCTGAGAGAGAAGAGACATGCCTCTACCAAACTTCTGACATTAAAAAAAGAAATCAGACTGTGGAAGATAGTTGTCTAAATTTCTGAGATTCTGACTCAAAAACATTTTTTCATTTCATTTAGGAGTCATATATGGAAGGACACAATCATTATTGCTGATTATAAAATATTTTCTAAGATTCCTGTCATTTGGATTAGTCAATCCACTTGAGATTATTGTATTTTTATCTGGGGCTAATTTTGATGCATACAAAAAATACCTTCTGTGGAGTATTTTCACATGTTATAAAGATGTTCCAAAAAGTGGTCTTTATGATAAGGACTTTGCCCATGAGTGATATGTATTTTAATTGGCTTTGGTTCTCATTTAGCATAATTCTAAAAATAAGATTCTATTTACTTTTTTAAAAGGTGCCAATGGTACATAAAGGCAAAAATGAAGTCAGAAGAGAAGAGAAGAAACCACTTACAGAATGGGCATCGTAAGTAGTGAAGTGACTCTTTTCCATTGTTTTATATTCAAAAGTTCCTTGTAAACTTGGATCAGTGAGTTAAGAAAGCAAAAAAATCTACTTCCAACCTTTCCTCAGGCTTCCCAGGTTTGTTGGTGGAAAGTGCACCTGCTTCTCATTAAATGATATTGCTTTGTTCCTAATTCTGCTTGCTGAAAAGCACAACAGACTGAATATGTCAAAAATACAAAATGGGCACTCACAATGTCTCCAGCATGTGAGCTGGTTTTATTTAGTGGAGCATTCGCCACAGAAATGTTATGGAATCCTTATTCCTTCTTGTAGGAACTGTCATTTAAACATATAACAATCAATTTACAGTTCATTAACACTAAAACAGAAAATCAGCTCCTTAACTCTAACAATATGTATGAAATCCTTGAGCTGACTACAAGGTTATATCCATTTGAATGATCTCTTCCCAAGCAAGCTGTAATTACCACTATAGTTAGTTTCGTAATTGCCAACCTCTCCTCCCCAACACCCACCTCCACCTCCACCTCCACCTCCCTCCGAATGGCAAACTACTTTGTCAAGACAGCTCCTCTGTAGCGAGAGGCTGGATTAACAAGAAAGGGATGTTTTCCAATTAACCACAGTATAGAGATGATATGTGAGGTGAGCTGTTTATTTAAGCTCATCTTCTACTTCAGATTAAGCCAAATGAGTAAGGGGCTTTTAAAACTCTATCACCATCCAGGGGAGGGAAAGGATTCAAGAGAGGAAATTATAAACTAGAGAGATAATTTAGGGCTATTTATAAGGCTCACATGATTTCTCAAAGAGTGGTCTAAGGACCATCTTCATGAGAATACCCCACTCTCACTCACCAGAGGTCTGATTCAGAAGAGCCGGGGTAGAGCCAACATATCTGCATTTTTAGCAAGCTCTCCAGGTTGTTCTTGTGTGCAGTAAGTTTGAGGCTGATTGCACTGGCAGGGAAGGGGGAGCTGAGACAGCCTATACCAGGCATGGAATGAGCTGGAAACAGATGCAGAAACATGGATCCAAACACCTGGACAGATAACGTATGCTGAGCAACCTTAAGATTCACTGTGGGGCATTTAGAACTGAAATGCAGAAGAAAGAGATGCTCCTGAGGTATTTATTATCCGTTTTCCAACTAACAGTTTAGCATAAACTAAACCAGATGGGCCCAGCGAGAAGCAATGAAAATAACCTGAGGCAGCCAAGGAGATAGAAGAAAGATAAACTGATGTTTCAAAAGACTGGGATAAGTTAAATGAGTAATCAGACAGTCAAAATTAGAACTAAGTTGGATTTTTTTTCTATAATACATATATTATGTTTACAAGGGGGGAAAAAGTGATATTAACTAATCAATTTATTCCTTAGAAATGTGTATCACCTTAAATAATTAAATGGTTGAATTGTTAAAATCACGTACGAGTTCATAAGTAATCTTTTTTATCTGTGCCTAAAATAATGTTATCAGTTAGATACTACTGATCATCGAGTAGTGGCCACTGAATTTGAGTTTATGGTATTCAAACTGAAATTACACAAATGCCATATAGAATATAAATAAGAGATACAGATTATCCATTCTCCTTTCCTCCAATCTAAACTTTAGGAAATCAAGAAAGGCATAGCATTTCAGAATAATGTCAGGTCTAAACTCATCTAGAAATATGCTTCACTAGTGCCATTTTGAGAAGTACTATCCTCATGGGTACATATCTAGTACCAGCAGGCAAAAAAGTAATAAAAGAAGGCAGCAGGCATAGAAGAACTCATGAAGCAAATTATTGCTGATAATGGGCATTTCATTACCTTTTCTAAACTCACTGTATTATCTTTTGTTTGCTTGCTTTTGAGATTTTTCTTGAAAGAGCATATTTCTAGGGCAACCTAGACAATACTTAACTTAGTATGTTGTGTGGCTTTCAAAATCTAAGAAACCACAAAACTAAATACAAATTTGTATTGATCTTTTTAATCCCTACTAATTTGTATTCAATATTATGTCTATGCCAAGGCCAAAAGATATAATATTACCTATAAAACCATACCTAAAGTATTTGGAAATATACAAAGATGTATAAGAAATGATCTCCTGTCCTCCAGAAGCTAGAAATCTAATGTAGAAAATACAAACCCATGAGCAAAACAGAGGAATTCCCACAGGCAGTCTGTGACTTCTGATACTAAAGAAGGTGCAAATGATATGCAACCACGCATTCAAGCTTTCCAGCCATCCCTGTCTTACTGCCCATGGGAAGTGAGCATCCACCCCCACCAGAGGAAGAGTAGCAATTACACAGCCAACCACCAGATTTGTGCCTTTCACTCCTACCCTTCCCTTCAGAAGAGGCAGGGGGCCCTTTTCAGGACCATGTATGTTCTGTCCATGGAAGCAACTACAGAACAGGAAAGAACTACTGTTGGTTGTTGTCTTCTGACACTGGGCCATGGGTCTATTCTTTACTGACTAAGAGTTCCTGGAAGGGGAGAGACCACAGGACTGGGCATAAGTTCAGGAAAACCTAGTGCAGTGGTTCTCAACCTTGGCTGCACATTAGAATCACCTGGGAATCTTTTTAAAATCCTGATTTCTGGGCCTCATCCTCCGGAAATTCTGTTTCTTTGTTATGGGGTGGGGCCACAACATTAGTAACAAAGAAACAGAATTTCCAGAGGATGAGGCCCAGAAATCAGGATTTGAAAAAGATTCCCAGGTGATTCTAATGTGCAGCCAAGGTTGAGAACCACTGACCTAGTGCCTTAAAGTACAAGGGGCCCAGGATGGACATTAACAGGCTTGCTTGCTTGTTTGGGGCGTGAAAATTGAATGGGAGAAGGTTCATGCCTCATTTTCCCCATGCCCTGAGCTAGATCAGAGGTGAAATGTATGGGTTGTCAGTGGTAAGTGAGCAGATTAAACTTTCTACAGAAATATAATAAAAGTGTATTTTCTGGAACCAGTCAGCTCACTTTCTATTAAACCACCAGGTCATTTTACATTAACAGCAAATAAAATTTTATTCCAAGTACTCAAAGCTTTACTGGAATGGGGGCATTTTGGGGGAGGGGGGCAGAAAGAGAAAAAAGAATTGCATTTTAGTAATTAACAAGAATGACTACTTCAGTAAGTGGCTCCTTATTTTAAATAGTCACAAGATGTGTAAGTACTAAAAAAATCTCTTACGCTAAATCAGTCTTTTATTTTGTTGCAGTACGCTTCCCAGGAATTAAAACTTACATAGATCCAGATACATACGAAGACCCATCCCTAGCAGTCCATGAATTTGCAAAGGAGATTGATCCCTCAAGAATTCGCATTGAGAGAGTCATTGGGGCAGGTAAACATAAAATCTATATTTTTGAAAATATATGATTCCTTAATGGTTTAACTGGTTTATCAATATAATATTTTAAAGCTTATAGTCTTAGTCATCAAAAAATGTTAAGAAATGAAAATTAAAATTATGTTATTTTTTTAAGTGTCTTAAATGTCTTAATTCAGTTTCCAAACAATGAGAAAATTCAGAAAAGTTACTTTTAATATCCTATACTCTTCTTTCAGTATGGAGATGAATTATAACAAAACTAGAGTGATTCAGGAATTTATTTTTAAAAATGTAATTTCAGGAGTTTGTCAGGTTATTATTGATTTACTAAAACCTCAACATCTATAGACATCTACTACAATTAGTATTAATATTGATGATATTGCGGCTCTGCAAGATCCAGAAGTGTTCTGAGAATCATTGCGGATAAAATTTGTTTTATATCATTTTAATGTAAGTTAGTAATTTTCTCTATGTAGAACATTCAAACACTCAGAACACTATACTTTCAACTGTTCTGGATAAATGCAAATACATTTTGAATCAGCTTTCAAGAATTTATTCTGTACATTACTTAGGGCAGAGGCTAAGCCAAGTGTAACAAAGAAAATTCATTCCTCTTTGAAGTCCCTGACTCAACGTGAGTAATCCATGCTGGCCCAGGAATTCTCATTCAGATTTTGAAAGAGTAGAAGAGGTGATCTGCCTTCCCCTAGTATGTCATCCTCCTCACCAGCCATCTCTCTTCCAGCCTGTGAGAAGAAGGAAAGAGTTGTCTCTTTGGCTGTATCTTTAAGGCAATTACCCACAAATTTAAAACATGTCTATTCACTCGCAATCAAAAACAGTAACATGGACACACTTAAATGCAAGATAATTTGGAAATATAATCTGTGACCAGGCAGCCATGCAAGCAGCTAAAAGAGGGAAAGAGAATAAATTACTAAAGAGGGAAGAGAAACTGGATCCTGAAGGGTGATATTGGTCTCCTCTAGAAATGCTGAATATATGTACAATCCTTTGGACAGAGCAAAACATAGCAAAGCATGACCATCAGCCAGGTATCATCTCTATGCAAAAGCCAAAAAAAAAAAAACAAAAACGGATCTGATTAGTCCTTGTCCCTTTCAAAGCTTTTCTTCATGGGAAAGACCAGCTAAATAATTAGTGGGGGCCAGTGCAAAATGAAAATGTAGGGTCCCTTGTTAAAGAGTGATTACAAATTTCTTAGGTACCAACAACAGAGCATTAAGCAAGTGGCAGTGCCTGGGTAGAGAGTCCCTTGTATCATTTGATTCCCTATGCTCAGTGGATCATCTCATCTCCTACATGGCCAGGTCTCCCTCTAAAAGCTGACACGACACAAGGGTCCTATACATTTAATCCTAATGCTCACAGCCAAAAAGAGGCTGTCATATCAGGAAGATTAAGAACCTGGAATGCAACCAGAATCTCTATCCACTACTACTGAACATAAAGAACATCAATAGGCATTAAAAACATAATTGAAAAGAGTGATTGCATTACATTCATTTATTTTGAGGGTTTGTTTTCTTAAGACAGCAGAGAAAGAGAGAAGAAATGAAGTTGAATGATTCCATCACACTCTGACTTTGGCTTTCCGCCTCTGACATGTTCTTTAACACTGCAGTATTCCGTACTCTCACACACACAGCAGAGCACTTTCTCTCTTGGCCCTTTGTGCAGAAATTAAACACTGCTGTCTGAAATCATATTAAAAGATAAAATCAAATATCTAAAGTGTAAACAAAGAAATTAAATTTTTCTTCAGATTCAGGCTTTTTCCAGATAAAATATAAATTTTGCCTGTAAAATGTGTAACAGACACTGCCAAAGTAAACAATAGCTGTTAATGGGACTGTTTTAATATATTTCTCTGATTTGCCAAAGGCAATATCTAAACCATGTAGTCAATCCTATACATTAGTGTCTCCTTTTTATATTTATCTTTGACTGTTTCAACTTTCAAATAATATGGTAAGCATCCTTTTACAGTGCATCTTCAAGAAAATATAAAAACAAAAATTCTTTTTTTAATATATTTTATTGATTTTTTTTTTACAGAGAGGAAGGTAGAGGGATAGAGAGTTAGAAACATCGATGAGAGAGAAACATCGATCAGCTGCCTCCTGCACACCCCCCACTGGGGATGTGCCCGCAACCAAGGTACATGCCCTTGATCGGAATCAAACCCGGGACCCTTCAGTCTGCAGGCCGACGCTCTATCCACTGAGCCAAACCAGCTAGAGCACAAAAATTCTTTATAAGACAAAGTTGTTATAACTTTCCTCTTTGTGCTCCTGATCAGTACTGCTCTGTTAATTAAATTCATTAGGTCATCCTGGCCAGGTGGCTCAGTCGGTTGGAGCATTAAAAGGTTGCAGGTTTGATTCCCTGTCAAGGCACATACTCAGGTTGCAGGTTCAATCTCTTGTCAGGTGCATATGGGAGGCAACCAGTGAATGTTTCTCTCACACATTAATATCTCTCTCTCTCTCAAAAAAAAATTAAAAAGGAAGACAATAAAACTATATCATATCCTCGGGTGAGGGTTAAAAATATTTTTTTTTCATTCATTATTAGGTCACATTCCTAAAACTCAAATTGCATGTGAAAACAAGCTCATGAACGTATGGACTTTTCCTACAGCAGCAGTGTGGAAAAACATTGTCTAGTCAAATTAAAGAAGAACTAATACAGTTACGTAACATCTATGACATAATTGCACAGCTGGTTATTTGCCCAGATTTTTACTGCAAATACTTTACTTAGGTTGTCTTAGATCCTTTATTTTTCCCCCCACCTATTTGTGTCTTTTCAGACTCTATTTCATCATCATCTGTGTGTATTAGGTATTCCCCTTGGAAGTGTAAATTGAAGGACATAAGTAGGAGTATAGATGGACAGAAGTGGAATAGAGTTAAGGAGATGAGAGAAACAAGTAAGATTTCAAGTCTTAATAATTGTTAGGTTAAAAGACATTCTGTTTTGACAAAGGCATTGCGAGTGGCAGTAGATTCACAATTCATTGCTGAGGAAAGATCTGCAAGACCTGCATGATGTTATCAAAGAAATGAGTAAGAATGTTTTCCAGGCTTCTAGTTGGGAGACAAAACGTGTAATTATTAAATATTCCTTAAATGAGTTATTTAAAAATGAACCCAAAAGTAACCACATTAAAATTTTAAGAAAGGAAAGAGCATGGAAAATTATATCAACACCTAACCCATGATACTTCTTAACATGTCCACTGAAAAATGTTTATTAATTGGCTAATGTCTATTTATAAAAGGTACTTATGCTACAGAGTTTTTTTCATATTGAGTCATTATGCTCATCAAAGACATATATATTCAATCTGTCTTTCACACACAATCTCTGTCCCAAGGTTTTCAATTTTATAACCATCCAGATATGCAATAAATCCTTGGAAAATTTAATTTGTCCTATGTCTAGGCTATATACCTATGTATTCTTAAAATTTCTTGTCTTTCACTATAAAGTTTACTGTATTTTTAAAATGAGTTTTCTAGGACACTTTTTCTTTTTTGCATATCACTATTCTATTTAATAGTGGCAGCTTATCTTTGTTCATCAATACAGGCCTGAATTCCATGAAAATGCGCATTTCCATTTAAATGAAGTGAGCGGCTCTGTTGCATAGGAGACTATCCAGATCATCTATTGCCTTTGACTTTTTGCATCATAAAATGAAATACTGTGGCCAGAGGACTATAAAACAGAAATTCCCAGGCTAAAAGAGCCAAGTCAGATTAGGGTAGAATTATTATTTTATACATATCTTGAGATAATGAGAAAACTGGTAAACTGAATTTTAATCATGGGCTAGAAAAGGTCATTGAAAGGCTATCCCTTTTTCAGGGCAGTACATTATAAAAAAAAAACTTGCCTAGCAGAGTATAAATTTGAAACATTATTCTGTTGAAAAAATCATTTTTGTGTTTCTAAGCCCATAGGGCATTCTTCTTACTTTTGACCTTCCCTCTTTCCCTAGTCTCAATGGAAATGCATAAAATCTCCCCCGAATTCATTCTATCCCTTTATACCAAACTCATTATTGCCTCTACTATCAGCCTTATCTTCTCATGGCTTAGTGTCACCATATTTTTTTTCTTTTTCTGGAATAGCCTAGGAAGTTTTAACTATTCGTTTTTCAACAGTCATCTGCAGGTAAAAGAAAATCAAAAGGACAACAAAAAGGATATAAAAGTGAGTGTCAAACCAGTGATTTCAGCCTAAAATTTGGTTCTGTTACTGCCATCTTGTTTGAGGTCACAGTTGCCCTTGATGGTATAGAAGGCAAAATGCTTACTTTATGTACCTCTCCTAATTCCCCTGTCATTCCCTAGCCAGCCTCTTATCTCTGCTGTAGAATCTATTATTTTTAAGGTTTTTAAAAAACTCTTTCATTCTCTTTATTATTTTTGTTTCTCTTCTATAGCTATATGATATTTTCTTACAGCATAACAATAAGAAATGTAGACAGGATTCCAGATGTAGTTTCACAATTTCCTTTTTTTAGGAAGAAAAATGTGTCTATGGGCCGTTTCCCCTATATTTAGATGAGATGCTAATTTTGTCCTTGTCCAGCAATTTAAAGGATTTATGGTAGAGGCCAGATTAATTTTCATTTCTATTCTTGGTAACTCCTTTGTCCAATTAATAGACTGAAAATAGGATCAACAACAGATTCTGGCAAGATCTTTGTCCCTTTTACCCAAGAATTTCATAGGTTTCTAAATTAAATGATGTAATAAAAGATGGGCTTTATCCATTTTCCATAGACATTATGATATGAATTAAAAAGACAGACTGAAACCAGACAGACCCTGCTTGTATCACAATTATGGTACTAATTCACTCTCTGACCTTCATAAATTTAGTAATCTTTCATAAATTTGGTTTGCTCACTTTATAATATATTCATAATGATAATAGCTGTCTTGCAAGATTAATGTAAGAATTGGTGATGACACTTGGAAATGCTATCTATGTTTTTTAGTTAGGTTAAAATTACTAATTAAAAATTAAGTTTCAATTTTGTTAGTAATACTTATTTAATAAATAAACATGTAAATAAATAAAGATATAGTTATCAACAAAAAACCTAATGTGGAATGTAAATTAAAGTACAACAAAATTAAATTAATATGAAAACAAATGCATAATAATTTGCTTAATAAACTCAAATTATAGGATTTATTATATACCTTGCATTTACATAGTGAAATATAGAACCTTACAAAAAAGATTACATTAAGAATTTATTTTGTACTAGAGGCTCAGTGCACGAATTCGTGCATGGGTGGGGTCTGGCCGGCCTGCCCCAATTGGGGTGAGGGAGCTGATCCGGGGCAGGCCGGCCGGGGGGAGGGGCCATGGGCGGTTGGCCAACCAGGGCCCCACCCCCTGGTCAAACTCCCAGTCAAGGGGACAATTTGCATATTAGCCTTTTATTATATAGGATTGGGTTTGTATAACAGGAGAGATCTTGAAGAGTTTTCCTAATAACTTATAAAAATCATTAGTCTTTCAAAAATTTTTCCTTTGGCCTTTTCTTCTAATTTGTATATTGCCAAAATATTTGGTGGAATGAAGAAAACTTGACACTTATTTTTTAAAAAGTACTCCAAGGAGATAGGGGAAGACTGGATACAGCTTATTTGGAAAGAAAAAATATAATGATACATTCTTTTAACAGCCAAAAGAGGGCAGTCAAAAACCCACATACCAACAGCAACAATTTCTATTCCTTACTTTACCATAGTATATTAGTTATCTCTTGCTACATAACAAATTACCCTAAAATTTTTAAACAAAAAGATTTACTATCTCAGTTTCTGTGGATCAGAAATTCAGACATGCTTCAGCTCCTGCAGGGTCACAAGGTTGCAATCAAGGTGTCAGCTAGGGCTGTGATCCCATCTGAAGGCTCAACTGGGAAGGATCTACTTCCAAGCTCATGTATATGGCTGCTGTCATGATACAATCCTTTGAGCATTATTCTTCACTGCCAGTTGGGTGGAGAACACTCAGATTCCTTGAGCATTATTGTACCGAAAGCCTTAATTCTTCACTGCCAGTTGGGTGGAGAACACTCAGATTCTTATCATGTGGACCTCTGTAATATGGTAGCTTATTTCATTAAAGCCAGTAAGAATGTCTGCTAGCAAGATTGAAATATAATCTGTTGTAAACTAATCATGGAAGTGATGTCACATCACCTTTCCCACACTCTATTAGCTATAAGAATGATATTAAAGCCAGATTACACTGAAGGGGAGGAGGTCATACAATGGCATGAAGACAAGGATGCAAGGATCATTGCAGGCCTTCTTAGAAGTTTGCCTACCACATATAGTAATTTTCTACACTTGAAGTTCACTTGGAGTTTTAAGTTTCATATGAATATAATAAAGATGGTAGGGTCTTATTTAAAATACTACTTGGGGGATAAGATGAAAACTGAATATAGTTTGTAAAGAAGTAAAAGGTTGTTTATGCTCTATGATTATTTAATAATGCCACACACTCATTAATTCTGCCTAAGAGATCATGTGCATTCTACACTGGTGAACAGAGAGATGTGAATTAAGGCCATAAATCTGATTATATGATCTGCTTATGTCATAATATAGTTCATCTAGCATGAGGTAATTAGTTGATTGTTCCCAAGTGGCACTTGTGTTCTCAGTCTAATTGTCTATTTATTTAACAAATGGCTTTTGTCTTTGTAGCCATTTGAGCTTATTCATTTCTGTATAACAAACCATCCCAAAACTAAATGGCTTCAAATAATAATCATTTTGTTTACTCATAATTCTTCGGGTCAACAATTTGGGTTGGCTCAGCTGGAGCTGAGGATTTTGTCTTCCGGTCTTTCCTGAGGCCACTCTTGTGAATGGTGGCTCAACTGGACAGTGTTGCTATGAGGTGGTTGGTGCAGGGTGTGGGTGGCATGAGGCTAATCAGGGATGACTCATCTCTGTTCCATCTTTTCTCCACCAACAGGCTAGACATGGGAGTCTTAAGGCAGTGTTCTAAGCAGATGGGAGAAAGAGTTGTATAGCCTCTTTAAGCCTTGGCTCTGAACACCTACAATGTAATGTTGATACTTTATCTTGTTAAAGCAAGTCACAAGGCCAACTCCGATTTAACAAGGTGGAGAAATGGCTTCTACCTCTTGATGAAAGGAGCCGCAAAGCCAAGGAGCATGTATACAGAGAAGGGAGGAATTTGTGGTCATGTTTACAACCTTTGTTTTGTAAAAAACAAATTGAATCATTCTTTTTCAAGCCTACTATGGATAACAGAGTATGAATTTATTTGCTATTTTGTCTCTAAGTTCATTTTTGCTTTGCACTTCCAATGAATGATATTCAGGTTTTCCTTATTTAACAACTATTAGGTAACCTACCTGGGGCTAGGTACTGTGCTGTTTACAAGTAAAGGGGCTCAGGCTCAAGAAGGAAACAAAGGAAAATATAATATGTAAGGTTTAAAACAAAGAAGTTGGAAGTAGAGAGGAAGACAGGTAGAAGGAAGAAGCATTATAAGTGAACAATGCATACATGTAATTTGCTATTGAAATTTAAAGAAACCAGAGCTCTAGAGATCACTGCAGACTAGGCCGTCAGATCACATCATGGGGATGACATGTGAAATCTAAAGAATGCCAGGACGAGGAAAAGGCAGTTTAGTTAGACAGGGGAAGGGAGAAATGGTAAAATAATAAGAGGTGTGAAGATTGTGAAGAGGAATTTTGAACAATTTCAAGAGATTTTGGAGTTCCATGACTCTGGCTGTTCATTATATCTAATTTTTCTTCAATGCCTAGGCTTCTCCTTTTTCTTGATGCAAATAAAACTCTACCTCTGCTTCTTGGCTGTTAGTAATGGTTAATGTCTTTTTAGTTTGGTGAATTTTTAGTTTTCAATGACATGTAAACTTTAAAATAATTAAAGAAAAGAAGAATGCAGTTTGCTTTTACTAGGCAAATAATTAAAATGCTTTCCACACTCCAAGATTGTTGTGAGAAGCCAATGAGATAGAGTGGTCTAACTTACCATCCAGCCTTTATCAGAACACCCAGTGAGAGTGTTCACCGCCTCAGCGGCAGCCCATGCCCTTGGGAATGGTTCCAATAGATCGAGTATCTCTGCAAGTAAAAATGTGCTGTCAGGTAACACTACATGTAACCCTATAACACTACCCAATAGGACTTGTTCTGCAAAATTAAACTTACACAAAGTAAAGTCCAAATTGTCTAAACCTTCCAACCATTTTCATCTGACATGATTTCTGGATGCTTCATCAATCTGATAACATTCGTCTGGAGAACTAGAGTTTTCCTCTAGTTCTGGCCATCTGTCGGTCTCTTTCAGTAGTCACTCCCCAGCTTTGTGATGTGAAGACTGCATCCTAGTTGCTGATCTGCTTCAGTGATTTGTAGGGGTAGAGTAGATTGTCACTCCCTAACTCTAAGTGCATTCATCTACAAAAAATCCAAGAAGTGCCTTAGCAGGACCAACATTAATTTGGATATTGACTATTGTCATGAGGTCATTCTTTAGGGTGAGATTTTAAATTTCCCTCATCTGAAGCATGGTTCGCATGCCCCTATATGCCACACCAATCCAGCAGCAAACCCTGTCAGCTTTGCTTTCAAAACACATCCCAGTATCTAACCACGTTTTACCACTTCACAGTTAATAACTCTGGCTCAACCCAGCCTATTGGGGGACTGGCCGGCTGGGGGGTGGGACCCCAGGAGGTTGGCCGGCTGGCCCCCCAATCAGGGCCAATGGGGGGGGAGCCAAGGGGGAGGGACCACGGGAGGCTGGCTGGGTGGGGGGAGGGGGAGGGGCCACGAGAGGTTGGCTGTGGGAGTGCACTGACCACCGGGGGCAGCTCCTGCATTGAGCATCTGCCCCCTGATGGTCAGTGCATGTCATAACGATCGGTCGACTGGTCATTCGGTCTTTCGGTGTCTTAGGCTTTTTTTTTCCCTTAGGCTTTTATATATATAGATTTGCAATTAAAATGGTCACTGATGTCTTGTGGAGGAAGGAGCACAATAAGCAATGACTGGCAGCAGAGGAACCAGTAAGATGCAGGAATTCATGAGAGCAAGGCACACGGAACAAATCTCAGTTTCTGACCAAAATGACTAAGATAAAGAACACAGGAATATTTAGGAGAAGATTGACGTGTTGAGATCTATCTGGAAAAATTCAGTAGCGTTCAAGCCAAGAATGAAAGTCTGGCTATTTTGTTGTTACTATTTTTTTTTTTTTGCTTGTGAATATAATCTGAATCCTCAAATTTAGAGAGTGTTCAGTCCTAAGTATATTTAGATGTTATGGCAATGACTTCTACAAAAGGATGGAAATCACTATGTTCTTGATATGTTATATAATATATTTTTACCCCATTATCTATACTTCCTATGAAGACAAGAAATAACTGAGACATTATGAAGAGATTAGTTGCAGAGTAGAGCCATGCCCCATGAGAAGCACATCCACAGAATGCAATGCTCATTTTCTAAATGTGCATGACCGGGACAGTAAAAGTGAAAAGTGAATTCTTCTCAAGAGTCAGCAGGAATGCCTTGCTTGAGAAAGTTGTAAGTGAAATTTAGGTTTGCTCAGCTCCTTGTTGGATAGTGGGTCCAGTTACTGCACAACCCCATACCTGGCTCAGCATAGAAAAATGAAGAGGTAAGGGAAAAGAGTTGAATTTCATTTTTTAAAAAGTAAATTTGAACAAAACAATAAGTATTGTTGTCTTACATTTGATGTATTGGCCTGTTAAGGTTCACTTGTTGATTTATGGAACAAATACCCATGGTACTCGAGAACAGTAGCACCTTTTACTCTCGTCTCATAGCACATTCTACAAAAGCGGTGGTCAAAATAAGAATGCCAGATTTCTATCAGTTTATAAAGACTTCTTCATTTCTTCCATCTCTAAATTTTTTTAATTTTTAAAATCAAAGTGATGTGCACATATCTAAAATTATTTTATAAAATACAAGGGCCTGTAAAGAAAAGCCAAGCATACCACTCTTCCCCTGACTCCTCATCTAACACTAAGTCCTATTCATTTGTGACAATCCTTTCTAACTGATTTTGTTTTCGAATTCTAATGGTTACTTCCATGTCTACTTCAACATCAGACATTCATATTATCACAGATAAAGATTTAACTCTCTTACAACACCACCTCTCCTCTCAGTATAGCTGTTGCCTTTGTAACTGATGTTACCTTTATATCTTTAACTATTATACTTAGGTTTCTACATATTGTTCCAACAAATATAGACATTTTTTATACTTATAATCAAATTAGAAGTATAAAAACAGCTTATTTTCAAAGAGCTGTACTAATGTTTGTAAAACATTTTTACTTTTTCTGGTAAGATTTCTTGGAAAAGAGAAAGGTTTAGCCTTTCTTGACCTGACTGCTTAATTGTGTAGGTATTTTTACTGATGCCACCTTCTCCATAGCAGGTTTGCTCTTCTGATGTCCTATTGGTAAGGCTGCTGGAAATCCATGGCTGAGCTTTTCTCAGCAGGGTTTGGCAAACTGCGGCCCACACACCACATTACCTGTTTTATTGGGACACGGCCATACCCATTTGTCTACTTAGAGTCTGTAGTTGCTCTTGTGCTAAAACTGTTGAATAAAGTGTTGCAACACGGTCAGGATTTTCCGCAAACCTGAAATATTTATTATCTGGCCCTTGGCAGAGAAACTTACCAAGCCTGCTCTGGCTGCTTTGGTATATCTAGACTGCCACATGGGCAGCTGCATTCTGTGTTCTGCTCTCCTGCTTCCATGTGGACTGATGCGTGTGTGTGGTCTCATCCTCTCCCCTGCTCACTTATCTAATTTGAAGCCATTATTTCCTGTATCCCATGAACTTCCTCTCTCTCTCAATTTACCATCTTCATTTTGCTGGAACAAATTCTCCATTGACTTTCTAATTGAGAGTGAAAAGTTTGCAGAGTAATTTTCTGGATTCTTTTATATCTGAGAATGTCTTTTTAATAAATAAAGAGTCAGGGTGTAGACTTGTAAGTTAAAAATACTTTTTCTATAATTTTAAAGGTATTGCTGTATTGTCTTTTAACAGACAGTGCTGTTGCTAACCAGTGAAATGCCTGGAGGATTCTACTCAGAATTGCATGTTAAGGTGCTGCACACATAGAGGCACTTTCAATCTAAAGATGTGTGCTCTTTGAAAATCCTTGGTATTATTTCTGTGCAATTTTTCTCAGCTGAGTTTTTTTTTCCCACCTCTGAAATTCCTATTACTCATTCATAGAACCCCTGGATTGAGTTTTTAGATCTTTAGCATTAAACTCATATATTTGCTGTTTGGGTATGTTCTTTGTAATTGCAGGTTTATTTTATTTTACTAGAGGCCCGTTGCACAAAAATCTGTGCACTCAGGGGGGGTCCCTCAGCCCGGCCTGTGCCCTCTCACAGTCTGGGACCCCTTGGGGGATGACCACCTGCTGGCTTAGGCCCGCTCCCTGGAGGATTGGGCCTAAGCGGGCAGTCAGACATCCCTCTGACAGCCCGGGAGCCCTCGGGGGATGTCCACTTGCCAGCGGGGAGCAGGCCTAAGCTGCAGTCAGACATCCTTAGCGCTGCTGAGGAGCCGGGAGAGGCTCCCACCACCACCGCTGTACTGGCAGCCGTCAGCCTGGCTTGTGGCTGAGCAGAGCTCCCCCTGTGGGAGTGCACTGACCACTAGGGGGAAGCTCCTGCATTGAGCATCTGCCCCCTGGTGGTCAGTGTGTGTCATAGTGACCAGTCATTCCCAGTCGTTCTGCTGTTAGGATCAATTTGCATATTACCCTTTTATTATATAGGATAGAGG
>NW_005370411.1:1041408-1041807 GCF_000412655.1 Myotis brandtii
CCTTCTGGGGTGCCTGGCCAGCCTGGGTGAGTGGCTGATGGCTGTTTGTAGGCTGGCCACAGCCCCTTCAGGGTGGGGGTCCCCGCTGGGGGGCCTGGCCAGCCTTGGTGAGAGGCTGATGGCTTTGGCAGGCTGACCAAGCCCCCCAGCGGGGACCCTCACCCATGAGGATGTGGCCAGCCTGGGTGAGGGGTTGATGGCTGTTTGCAGGTTGGCCACAGCCTCTTCGGGGGCAGGGGGTCCTGTTGGGGTGCCTGGCCAGTCTGGGTGAGGGGCTGATGGCTGTTTGCAGGCTGGCCAAGCCCCCCAGCTAGGACCCTCTTCCCATGAGGGTGTGGCCAGCCTGGGTGAGGAGCTGATGGCTGTTTGCAGGCTGGCCACTGCCCCCAGCCACCCAAG
>NW_005370411.1:1042229-1050245 GCF_000412655.1 Myotis brandtii
GGCATTCCAGCATCTCCTGGTGACCAGTTGTTTGGTTGTTCTGCCATTACAGCATCATGACCACAGGTCTTTTATGATACAGATTTTTTCTGCTGTCATTTTAATTTTTATATAGCTCTCTAATTTACTTATTATTTACTTCTCTAATTTTCATTTCTTTCCTTCTTGGTAGATGAACTATCCTGTCACACAGAATTGCTGTTTATTTTAATATTTTTTCTGTTTCATTACTTTTGCCTCTCTTTCCAATTGGGTACTCTTCTCGCCTGTCTGATGATGCTTGCCTTCTCATCCATATTCACAAGTGAGGCGCTGATTAGAGGTTCTGTGTGAGAATGCAGGCATGTCTGCAGTCATCATCCCTTTGGGTGGTGAGGGTGTTTTATTAGAGATATTCAAATGTCATTATGGGGTTTGTATTTTCCCTGAAAATATTAATTTTCTTTCTAGACAAGAATCTTCTGATATTCTATAGGAATTAGTAGTCAGCTCTTCCTTGTAAAACTTTCATACTCTACCCTTGCTCTTGTAGGGGCCCATGTCTCACTTCTGTCCTTCATTATAACATTGCATCTAAGCCAGGAGTTCATCTATGGTTTCACCTTGTGAATTTCTCTCCTTTCAACAAATGCAACCTCTTCTCTCCCTTTTTATGCCCAGTTACACCCATTAATACTCCCCAGTCACCTTCTATCTTTAAAATGTGCTAAACTCTCATCCAATGAAGTCTCATCTCTTGTCCTTTGTTTTTAAGGATTTATACCTAATGTTTTCCTTTTTATTAGAGAGGCCTCAGAGAAGGAAAGAAGGTAAGCACATGTTTATGCTACCATCTTTAACAAAAAGTCTACAAAATGCGATAAGCCTGGGGGATACTCAAAAATGCGTATACTCTTCTAATATCTTCCAGTATATAGGGTGTCCCAAAAAATGTATACACACTTCAATAGCTGATAACTCAATTTTGAAAATGAAATATATTTTAACAAAGATTATCTTTATAATTATTCAAAGTGTATGTATACATTTTTGGGGACACCCCCTATATATTGGTTTCTGACTCTCTTATTTTTAACTCCAAACCCTTTCCATGTCATTTTTCACAGCATAAAATTAAACTATAAGAATTGTTTCCTATGTATCTTCCTAGATAAACTTTAAACACTTAACATTAACAATCAATTAATAATCCACATTACTCAAAATATTTTATTTAAAGAACATGCTGTGCTTATTTTGAAGTAAATAAAACAAAAGCAAGGGCTGGTTCAGGAAATAGTCTGATCTGTTTTTATCTCAAAATATCAGTGTTTGAAAATACCAGTTTTATAATTTCTCAAGTAAAAATTTCTCTATTTGTGGACTAAAATGCAATATATTTTACTCTTTAGATGTAGTTTTTTTAACTGTTGTTCTATTCTAATCAAAAAGAAACATAGCATCCATGACAACTGACATGTAGCTTTCATTTATTCCACTAACATGAACACTGTCATATTTTTCTTGATTCATAACTGTGCAGTGAAGCCCAAAGCAATCATCTGACCTTCAATTATTAAAAAAAAAAAGACAACAAAAAGGATTTAGCATCTCTCCCTGCTCTGCTTGTGGTCTTATATGCCTGCACAAAATGCTTTTTAAAAGTTCTTGACAATCCTGTTTATTAATCTCAATTACAAAGAATTATATGATATATATTCATATTATTACAAATGCATTTCTCTTTATTGCTATCTTACATTGGTCTATTGAGTTTTTTTAATTCTATGCTCTTTTTCTGTAACTCTTGTGATTTCAAAATACAATGTGACTAAAATTAGAGAGTACTTGAAACTTATGATACTACTGCAGCTGTCAACCATTTCTTGAGCTCTTAATCTAATAAATAAGACTACATGTTGTTTATGTGGTTTTAGCATCTACTCTTGCACAGCTCAGGTAGTACAATTATTTTCTTTAGACATGATAAATAGTTCCATCTATTCTTGTGTGGCTACTGCTGCTTTTCATGACTAATTTTTTTCCAGTTTTATTGAGAAAGAAGTAACATACATCATTGTATAAGTTTAAGGTTTACAGCATGATGGTTTGATTTGTTTGCATTGTGAAATGATTACCACAATAGGTTTAGTTAACATCCTTCATCCCATATAGCTACAGTATAAAGAAAAAGAAAAATAATTTATCTTTGTGATAAGAATTCTTAGTATCTACTCTCTTAACAACTTTCCTATATGATGTATAGCAGTGTTAGCTATAGTCATCATGTTAGACATCGCATCCTGTTACTTTTTTATATTATGACTGGAAATTTGTACTTCTTGCCCACCTTTCTCCAATCTCCTCTTCCCCCCCGCCCACTCTCCTCTGATAACCACAAATCTGATCTATTTTTCTATGAGTTCAGTAGAGTTTTTGTGGGGTTTTTTTAGATTCCACATATAAGTGGGATCATACAGTATTTGTCTTTCTCCATCTGACTTATTTCACTTAGCACAAAGCCTCAGGGGCCATCCTGGTTGACCCAAATGGTAAGATTTCCTCATTTTTTATGGCAGAATAATATTTCATCGATGGACACTTTGAGATGCTGAAAATAATACAGTCTGAAATTTATTTATTTATTTATTCAATTCCATCTTTATTGTTAAGAGTATTACAGATGTCCCTTTTTTCCCCTCCATTGCCCCCCTCCAACTGGTTCCTGCCCCACCCCTGGCCTTCACCACCCTATCGACTGTGTCCATAAGTAATGCATATATGCATATAAAATATATAGTTAATCTCTTCCCAACCCCTGATAATTAGTGATGTTGAGCATCTTTTCATATGTCTGTTGCCTATCTGTATGTTTTCTTGGGAGAAATGTCCATTCAGGTCCTTTGCCCATTTTTAAATTGGGTTGTTTGGAGGTTTTTGGTGTTAAATTGTTCTTTATATATTTTTGATATTTACCCCTTATCAGATATATCACTCATGAATATCTTCTCCCATTCAGTAGATTGTCTTTCTTAAAATATTAATAAAATTATGAAACTTTGACAAAATAAATTAAGAAAAGTATTTTATGAGTAAGCAATATTGTAGATAAGCAAAGAAAAGATATGACTGCTTATAAAATAAATATTTAAATATTAATAGGAAAATATTATAAACAACTTTATGACAATAAATGTAAAAACTGAAAAAAAGACAAGTTTCTAGAAATTGTGTATTATAAAAACTCAGGTAAACTAAGAACCTAAGTTACCCTGTATTCATTACATAAACTATATCAGAATTTAACAATTTTTTCCCACAAGAAAAATTTCAGATCCAAATTTTGAGGGATCTTTTGACAAGTTTCACTAAACACATAAATCCAAAAAAACAGATAAATCCAATTTTACACACTCTTTCAAGGAATATTAAAATTTTACTCTCCAGACGAAAGTATGAGCTGAAAAAAATGTTTGTTTTTCTTGTATTTTGGATTCAATAAATAGACACTGTGCACGTTTTCAGGTTCTATGTATCATCAAACAAAAACTGATCACTTCATCTTTGTTTCAATGAGAATATTGTAAGTGCTTGTTGTTCAGCTAGTGCAATGGAATGAAATCATAACAAATTTTAAATTGCAAAAATGTTGCTCTATAATGCTTATAGCAATAATCATATGACATTTGGTGACAAAAGCTTTTTAAAAAAAATAATAGAAAAAGATGGGATTGATTTCGAAGTTCTTTAAAAGGGGATTTGTTGCCCAGCCAGAGTGGCTCAGGGGTTGAACGGCAACTTATGAACCAGGTGGTCAGGGTTCAGTTCCCCAGTAGGCCACATGCCTGGGTTGCTGGCTCAATCCCCAGTAGAGTGCATGCAGGAGGCAACCAATCAATGATTCTCTCTCATCATTGATGTTTCTATCTGGTTCTCCTCTCCCTTCCTCTCTGAAATCAACAAAAATATATTTTTAAAAAATAAAAATAAAAGGGGATTTGTTAGCCCTGGCTGTGCAGCTCGGTGGTTGAGCATAGTCCCGAGCACCATGAGGTCACAAGTTGGATTCTGGGTGAGGGCACATGCCCAGATTATGGGCTTGATCCCCTGTAGAGAGCATGCAGGAGGCAGCCAATGGATATTTTTCTCTCTCCCTCTCCCTTCCTCTTGCTCTAAAAATCAATAAAAAACATATTAAAATAAACAAATAAGTGAAAAGAGATTTATTAAAATAAAATATGTTATATGGCATAGCATGAAAACTGCATATGCCTTAATAGCAAGTGAATATAAAAGGATCTTAATTACATACAGAAAAATACTGTATAGTATGATTACAACTTTATTAATAAAAATATAAACTTTATGATTAGGAAATAGATTAGAGAGATATATACCAAATGAGATTGTATTTCAGTTATTCAGCCTATGGGTGATTTATTTTCTACTTTCAAGTTTTGCTCTAATAAATTTTCTTATTTTAATATCACTGAATTTAGGTTAGTTTTTTATAATTGATAGCTTTCACAGTTTCATTGGCAGCAGTATTTTCTTCCTAGGAATACATGTAATAGTGGTTTATATTGCAATCTAGGACTCAGTGAAAAACAACATCTTTTTGATCAATAAAATAATGAAGCATAATTTTTAAAAGATAAAAAATGATTAATGTCTTCTGAAAGACAAAATTAACTGAATAAAATTTTACCTAAACTAATGTTTACATTAATGAAAATAGCACTTTAATATGAAAGCAAACTTTTAATGTTTATTTTATTAGAACATCTGCCTATTATTATCCCTTGAGAATATATAAGATGAAATTAAAATGTCTACAGTTCTGAATTATGGTTTAATTTAAAGAGGTGTTAGTGATTTTCTGTGTATATTTTCTTTAAGATAAAATGATCTAATATTATAATTTTATTTATAAACCTTTAGCATATTAAAGTTATGCAAAGTCTTTATTGCTATGAAAGACTCATATAATATCATTTTAATAGTAATTCAGGACCCTCATTTTCTTTTTTCATCGAAGTAATTACCTATGTGTTTTTGGAAAGATGCCTTTTCTTTCATTTTTAAAAACATTTTGACCACTACAGCTCACAGTCCACTGAGCTTCTCTTAGTCATGCTTGTCTAAACACAAGCCCTCCACTTCGAATTCTGATCATTTGTATTGCCTGACTGAATTCCAAAATGTTTTATTTGTGCTACTGCAGGAATTCACACATACTGGGTAAATGATATTCTTCCATGGTTGCCCTCTCAAATAACACTTTGAAAATGTTTGCTGGATATTTTCACAGAGAGTTAAATGCTGATGAAAGCTGTCTATCACGAGGAATTCTGCACAGTCAGGCATTCAGTAAACGTTAGTTACCATGGTGTTCACTGTGATAGACACTGGGGATTAAAACTAAGATGAAATCCCTGTCCTCAAACTTTCCACAATGTAGTGGAAGAAATAAATGAACAGTAACTCTCAACTAGTACGAGAAGTGCTCTTCATAGAACAATGTAAAAGGGTCACATGGGAGATTAATCAGAAATTATGTTTAAAGGGAGGGAGATATTACCCAGCCTAAAATGGAAACTAACCTTTGAAAACTCACTCTGTCCCAAGCCCCGTGTTAAGAGTCATTGTGCACTATCACAAATTAGTGGCTTACAAACACACTGACAACTAATTAATTGTTTTACAGCTCTGGAAGTCAGGAATCCAAACTCAGCCTCTGTGGTTACAATCGGGGTGCTGACAGTACTGATTCATCCCCAGCACTTTAGGGAAGATTCTCTTTCCTTGATTTTTCCAGCTCCTAAAGGCTGCCTGCATTCCGTGGCTCACGTCGCCTTCTCCATGTTCAAAGCCAGCAGCATGGCATCTTCAAATCTCTCTCTCCTACCTGTGCTTCCATCATCCCATGGCCTTCTCTGTCCCTCACGCCTTTCTTTCATAAGAACCCTTGTGATTTCATAGGGCCCACCAGGACACTCACATGTCAAGATCATTAACTCAGTACAGCTGGGAAGTCTGTTCACTTACAGGCACACCTCATTTTATTGCTCTTCACTTTATTGCACTTCACAAGTGTTGTGCTTCTTGCAAACTGAAGGCAAGACCCTCCACTAGCAAAAAGATGACAACCTGCTTTATTACAGTAGTTAGGAATTGAACCTGCAATAGCACCTATATATGCCTGTATAAGATAACTTATTTGCATATTTTGTGCACTAGAATGTGAACATCTTTGGAGAATCAATATTCAATTAAAGCTGCTAAATAAATTAAGAAATAGAGATGGGAAAGTCAGTTTTGAGAGAGGAGATGGACTGAATTGTGCCCCTCCCCACCAAATTCACATGTTACAGCCTTAACCCCCAATGTGACTGTATTTGGAAATAAGGCCTCCAGGTTTAATTAAGGTTAAGTGAAATCATAAGGGTGGGGTCCTAACCTGATAGGATGGGTGGCTTTATGTAGGGGAAGAAGGACCTCTCTCTCTCCCTTCCCACCCCTGCCTCCCCCCCACCACCACCACCATGGCCTCACCAAGGAAAGGCTATGTGAGGACACAGTGAGAAGGTGCTGTCTGCAAGCCAGGAAGAGGGCGCTAACCAGGAACTGAATCAGCTGGCACCTTCAGAACAGTGAGAGATTAAAATCCTATTGTTTAAGCCACCCAGGCAATGGTATTTTTTCACAGCAGCCCAAGCTGACTAACACAGAAGATGATGATAAGTCTGGATTTCAAGAGAGAAGTTTGAACTACAAGTGTAGATTTGGAACTTAACAGTTTAAAGACAGTGAAGTAGTTGGTGGTAGTGAAAGACATTACCCTGAGATAGTATGTATACTGAAAGGGGATATAGCTGAGCAAAGAACCATACATTTCTAGTAACACTACTATCCTGCACTGAATGCTCAACGGCCTACTTGGGGAGGAGAGACTGGCAGGTGGTTGCAGGGTGTGAGTGGGGTGTGCAGAGGTGTTGGCCAAAGAGCAAGTGGACATTCGAGTAACAGTAACAGGAGTTATCAGAAGCAGGGCTAGGTACTTTTCTTCCTGTAACTGCAAAACCGAGAATTATGTTTTATAGGCAAGGAAACTGAGATGCAAAGACATTGAGTAAGTTTTTCTGGGTCAGAAATATTTTTTTAATTAGATTTTATTACTGATGTGATTCCCCTGATGGCAGAGAATCAATTTTGACAGAGCATCAGGAGAATTTTGAAATGTAAATATTTTTAGTCTAAAGAGGAGCTCTTTCACTATGCCCCGAGGCAAGAAAGCAGGTGGTCTGAGAGGCCATCTGCTAGGGGCTGAGACACTGAATTTAAAAGTGTCCTAGAGGAACAAGTACCAGTGAATTTGAAAAATCAAAATACTACAAGTAAGAGTATTCAATAACTAAGTAATATGCTGGACTTTATGAAATAACATGTAGAGGATATTTTAACTTCCTTGAGGACAATGTTGTATTGGAAAACGTGTTTTAACAAAAGAGAGTGAATACTTGCCCAAAAAGAAGAAGAGGCTGTTTAATATTTGGAATATGGTATGGGGGAAGGGGGGTGAATGAACAATATGTTACTTAGCTCACTAACTGAAGAAACCTTTACCCATCTTTTGAAAAAGATGTTAACTCATTCTCAGGTCTTAAAGAAATCCTGCTTCCTAGCCTAGACTTTGAGAATCTAGAAATGAAGGGTAAATTACATATTTAACATGTGATCTGTGGTATCAATATATTTTTTAATGACTCAGTGGTTACGTGGTTACATGAAACTTTTCTAAGACTCAAAAAGCTTTGCAAATATATATATACATTAATCTTTATCTCTTTTTTATTTATTTATTAAGGTATTACCTATGTGTCCTTATCCCCCCATTGCCCGCACCCCTATTCATGCCTTCACCCCCTGGTGTCTGTGTCCATTGGTTATGCTTATATGCATGCATACAAGTCCTTTGGTTGGTCTCTCCCCCTTACCCCCACCCTCCCCTGCCTTCCCTCTGAGGTTTGAGCATCT
>NW_005370411.1:1050382-1050831 GCF_000412655.1 Myotis brandtii
TTCCAAATCTTAGCTATGGTGAATTGTGCTGCTATGAACATAGGGGTGTATATATCCTTTCTGATTGGTGTTTCTGGTTTCTTGGAATATATTCCTAGAAGTGGTATTACTGGGTCAAATGGCAGTACCATTTTTAATGTTTTGAGGAAATGCCATACTGTTTTCCACAGTGGATGCACCAGTCTGCATTCCCACCAGCAGTGCAAGAGGGTTCCTTTTTCTCTGCATCCTCTCCAGCACTTGCCATTTGTTGATTTGTTGATGATAGCCATTCTGACAGGTGTGAGGTTCTACTTCATTGTTGTTTTGATTTGCATCCCTCCGATGATCAGTGACTTTGGGCATGTTTTCATATGTCTCTTGGCTTTCCTTACTAGAATGTCCTCTTTCAAAAAGTATCTATTTAGGTCCATTGTCCATTTTTTGATTGGGTTGTTTATCTTCTTTTT
>NW_005370411.1:1051935-1052676 GCF_000412655.1 Myotis brandtii
ATGCTTTTTATTTCTTCTTTGATCTCTTTGGTAACACAATCATTGTTTAATAGCATGCTATATATTCTCCAGTTGTTTGAATTTTTTTCATTGGTTTTATTAAAGTTGATTTCTAATTTTATACAGTTGTGATCTGAAAAGATGCTTGATATGATTTCTATCTTTTAGAATTTGTAGAGACTTTGCCTGTATCCCAATATGTGGTCTATCTTTGAAAATGACCCATGTGCACTTGAGAAGAATCTATATTCTGTGGCTTTGGAGTGAAATGTTCTGAAGATGTCAGTTAATTCCACCTTATCTAGTGAGTCATTTAGGTTTGATGTTTCTTTGCTGTTTTTTTGTTTAGAGGTTTTGTCCAATGGTGATAGTCGGGTATTAAAGTCTCCTACTATGACTGTATTGCTGTTGATCTCTCCCTTGATATCTTCCAGAAGTTGTTTTATGTATTTGGGGGCTCCTGTATTGGGTGCATATATGTTTACCAGAGTTATATCCTCTTGTTGAATTGCTCCCTTTAGTATTATTAAGTGGCCTTCCTTACCTCTTGTTATTGCCTTTACTTTGAGGTCTATTTTGTCTGATATAAGTATTGCAATGCCAGCTTCTTTCTCATGTCCATGTGTCTGAAAAAAAATTTTCTATCCCTTCACTATCAGTCTGTGTGAGTCCTTTGTTCTGAGGTGGGTCTCTTGCAGACAGAAAATATATGGGTCATGTTTTCTTATCCATTCAGCTACC
>NW_005370411.1:1053029-1065661 GCF_000412655.1 Myotis brandtii
GTGTCTTTATCTGGTTTTGGGATTAGGGTAATGCTGGCTTCATAGAAAGAGCTTGGAAGTGTGCCTTCCTCTTGAATTATTTGGAATAGTCTGAGAAGGCTTGGTTTTAGTTCTTCTTTGAATGTTTGGTAAAACTCCCCTGTAATGCCATCCGGTCCAGAGCTTTTGTTTGATGGAAGCTTTTTGATTACTGTTTCAATTTCATCAGTAGTTATCATCCTATTCAGGTTTTTTTATTCTTCCTGAATGAGTTTTTAAAGATTGTATTTTTCTAGGAATATGTCCATTTTGTTGAGGTTGTCCAGTTTGTTGGAGTAGAGTTGTTTGTAGTATTTTTTTTTTACAATGCTTTGTATATCTGTGAAGTCAGTGGTTACTTCACCTCCTTCATTTCTGATTTTGTTTATTTGGGTCCTCTCTCTTTGTGTCTTGGTGAGCCTGGCTAGAGGTTAATCAATCTTGTTTATCCTTTCCAAGAGCCAGTTCTTGGTTTCATTGATCTTTTGTATTGTTTTTGTTGTTGTTGTCGTCGTTTTTGTTTGTTATTGTTTTTTTGGTCTCTATGTCATTTATTTCTGCTCTGATCTTTGTTATTTCCTTTCTTCTGGTTACTGTGGGCTTTTCTTGTTGCTCTCTTTCTAATTCTTTAAGTTGCAAGGTTAGACAATTTGTTACCATTTTTTCTTGTTTTTTTGAGGTAGGGCTGTAGAGCTATAAACTTCCCTCTCAGGACTGCTTTCATTGTGTCCCATAGATTTGGATTGTTGTGTTTTCATTGTCATTTGTTTCCAGGATGCTTTTTATTTCTTCTTTGATCTCTTTTTGAATGATAGCCTTGCTGTGTATAGTATTCTTGGATTCAGTCCCTTGCTTTGCATCAGTTTGTATATTTCATCCCATTCTCTTATGGCTTGGGGTGTTTGTGTTGAGAAATCAGTTGATATTCTAATGGGAATTCCCTTGTAGGTAACTTTCTGTCTCTCTCTAGCAGCCTTTAAGATTCTAACTTTGTTGTTGATGTTAGCCAATTTAATTATGATATGTCTTGTTGTTGGTGTTTTGGGGTTCATCTTGTTTGTGACTCTGTGGGCTTCTTGGACTTGCATGGTTTTTTTCTTGCCAACATCAAGGAAGATGTTTCTGTCATTATTTCTTCAAACAGGTTTTCTATTCATTGCTTCTCTTCCTCTCCCTCTGGTACCCCTATTATGCAGATGTTGTTTCATTTTGTGTTGTCCCAAAGCTCCTTTAGGCTCTCCTCCTGCTTTTTAAGTTTTCTTTCCAGTTGCTGCTGTGATTGTGTGTTTTTTCCTACCTTGTCTTCTAATTTGCTGATGCAGTCCTCAGCCTCTTCTGGTCTACTGCTTAAACCTTCCACTGTGCTCTTTATTGCAGCTATGTCGGTCTTCATTTCCTCTTGGTTCCTTTTCAAGTTGTTGACATTTTCATTCAGCTCATTGTAATTCTCATTGAGTTGTGTATATTTGTCATCGAGCCATTTGAGCATCCTTATAACCATTACTCTGAATTCTTTCTCTGACATGTTACTTGCCTTCATTTCATTCAATTTCCTTTCTGGTGATTCCTCTTTTTCTTTTTGGAGGGATTGTTTTTTTGTCTCCCCTTTTTTGCTGTAACGTTTTAATTGTTTCTGTGTCCTAGATCCAACTGCATTGCTACCCAGGTTCTTTTGGGGGTGGTACTACTGGTGCAATCTCTTAGGTCGCCTGGGCTTGGTTATCTAATGGAGCTCCCTACTTGAGCTATTTGGGTTCTCTTGATGTAGTTGGATCTTGAATGTTAGTTTCTTATTCATGGATGAAGTCTTGTCTCAGATTAGCAATGTGACTCACCCCCGGCTTCGTTGTGCAAGATGTTTTGGATGTGATCGTGGTTCCGGCTCTGGTGGAAAAGGTTGTCTGAGGTCTCACTTGTATGTGCTCACTGTAAGTTCCCAGAGTCCACGGCCTGGGGGGAGGAGTCTCAGGGCCTGAGTTTCAGGTACGGTGACTTTGGCTGGTGTAGTGTGACTCTGTGGTACTACTGGTGCAATCTCTTAGGTCGCCTGGGCTTGGTTATCTAATGGAGCTCCCTACTTGAGCTATTTGGGTTCTCTTGATGTAGTTGGATCTTGAATGTTAGTTTCTTATTCATGGATGAAGTCTTGTCTCAGATTAGCAATGTGACTCACCCCCGGCTTCGTTGTGCAAGATGTTTTGGATGTGATCGTGGTTCCGGCTCTGGTGGAAAAGGTTGTCTGAGGTCTCACTGGTATGTGCTCACTGTAAGTTCCCAGAGTCCAAAGCCTGGGGGGAAGGAGTCTCAGGGCCTGAGCTTCAGGTACGGTGACTTTGGCTGGTGTAGTGTGACTCTTGCTGGATTAGCGTCACTCTGCAACTCACTATGAGGGTCCAGAGCCCATGACAGTGGGGAGCAGGTGTCTCATAGTCTGGGGTTGAGGCAGTGGGACTCTGGCCAAAGTGATTTCCCTCTCTGAATCACGAGGGGGTTCAGGATCTAGCAGCTGGGGATGTGGGAATCTTGGAGACTGTGGCTGAAACAATGTGACCTTGTCCAGGGAGGCAAGTCCTCAGTAACTCACCAAGCTGTCCAGAGGTAGGTAGCCAGGAGGGGGATGTCCCAGTTTCCGCTGAGGGAGCCGTGCACCCTTGGTTGGAGAGGCACAAGCCCAGTGGCAGCTCACAGAGGGGCCCAGGAGCTGTAGGCTGGGGCAGTGAGCTCATGGGGCCCACACACTGGAGTGGTGCTACCGCAGGGACTGGATGCTAGCAGCCAGGGTTGTGCCTTGTGGCAGCTCAGAGTAGCACCCAGGGGCCACCTGCCAGGGCAGCGGGCTCAGGGGGCTTGTGTGCTGGATTGATGCAACCATAGTGATTGGAGGTCAACAGCCGAGGAGGGGGAAGTCCGAGCTTCAGCTGCCAGGGCCTTTGCGTCCTTGGTTGGATACAAGTGCACCTATTGGCAGCTCACAGAGGCGCCCAGGGTTCACCTACTGGGGTAGTGGCCTCAGCGGGCCTGCGTGCTGAAACCACGTGACCGTGGTGTCTGTGGGTAGGCAGCTTGGAAGGAGAAGTCCGAATTTCTACTGCCAGAGCTCTGCACCCTTGTTTGGCTACAAGCACACCGAGTGGGGGCTCACAGAGGCACCCAAGAGCCGCCTTTCGGGTGGTGGGCTCAGGAGGCCTATGCATTGGAAAAGCATGACTGTGGTGTCCGGAGGTCAGCAGCTGTGGAGTGCAAAGACTCAGTTTTTGCTGCCAGAGCCTTGTGTCCTTGGTTGGATTCACGTGTGCCCAGTGGAAGCTCACAGAGGCACTGGGGGCCCTTTGCCAGAGTGGCACACTCACGCACTGAGAGAGGCCCTTATGCTGAAGCTGTGCAACCACGATGTCTGTGAGCAGGCAGCCAGAAGGGGGAATTCAGATTTTCTACTGCCAGGGCCGTGTACCTTGTTTGGATAAGAGCACGCCCAGCAGGGGCTCACAGTGACATCCAAGAGCAGCCTGTGGGGTGGTAGCTCACAAAGCCTGCATGCTGGGAAGGCGCAACTGAGGTGTCCAGAAGTCATCAGCTGGGGAGGGGTAAGTCGCACATACTGCTGCGGGAGCTGTGCACCCTTGGAGGTGGATGTCCTAGGGTCTGCAGGTCTGTGGGTGGTACAGCAGGATTTGGCTAGAGTGGCTGCAGGGTCGCGGGCAGTGTCCAAGGCCAGTCTGGATAGTGGTGCTAATGAGTTCCTAGAAGAAGCCACTCTCCCCTTCAAGATGGCGTGGGCTCGTTAATCTTTATCTCTTAAGAAATAGATGGGTGGTAGGTACAGTATTTAACTCACCCACAATGATACTAAAGCAGGGAAACGTACTGTGACTTCCTCTAACGCCACAAAACAAAATAGTAATAACGCTAGAAATAGAAGCCCTAACCTCTAAGAACCTCTCCTCTTTTAGCTCTTAGTCTAATCCTCCTACTGACAAGCCTTGTTAAACATGAGAAATCCTGCATCATGTTAAAGCTTTCTGTGAAGTTGAATCAGAAGCATTCAAATATCATTTCAAAAGATGTGAGATTGTAAGTTCTCTAAAAAACATTGTTCTCTTTCATTTGTAGAAGGTATGTATGCATCGGGAAGAAATCAGACAGAATTAGTCATAAGGATTCTGGTATTTCATCCTTGAATGACAGAGAGTGAGTAAAATTGGGTGGGTGACCCTTCTGATAACATTAATAATGATGGAATTTGCCTTAATACCTCAAGAGACAAATAGATCCCGATAGTACTGAATTAAAAATCTGTTATACGTTTTTCTACTATATCTCATTTTTTAACTTTTTCTTTTCATGATACTTAAAAATATTTTCCTTGTTGCCTTTACACTCAGGAAGGAAAATAGATTGTGCATAGTTAAGTTTTTTAAAAGAAATGAATACAGAAGATACTGAAGCATCTTTTAACTGTACACAATGAAAGGAAAGCAAATGAGACTCTGCTCATAAATAAAAAAAAGACTATGCTCATAAAGAAAGAAAATTTTAAAAAAGTTAGCATATTGGAAAATTCTCCAACCTATACCTGTACTCATAGGTTTCCCAATTTTGGGTCTAGAGTTGTTGGTTTTTCCCCACATTTATTTATTTCATTCATGCAACAAATATTAAAGAGTTGTTTTATGTATTAGGCACAATATAAAATAGAGATAGTCAAGGCCATGCCTTCATGACTTCAGTGATTTTCAATTTTTTCTCATCCCATGGCACACATAAATTAATTACTAAAAATCCGTGTGGCCCCTGTGCTGAGCCTCGAGCCTCAGAGGAAGAGCTGTGCTCCACAAACAAAGGTCATGAACTCTGTTTGGATAAAACACTTTCTCATCGTGCATTCACCGCACGGTTATTAGCTCAGGGACTTAGTGTCTCAGAAAAAATATGCCTGTTTTGTACTTGGTTACTTCTAATAAAATAAGGATAAACTTTGTTTCTCATACTCGCTACAGTTTTTATTATTTATTTATTTATTTATTTATTTATAATTGCATTTGAAAGTAGATATAACTATAAACCTGCTTTTGCCCCACCCTGTATGTTATGCTCATACTCTCAAGCCAAAGATCCCAGGAACACACTATAGTTTAAGAAGCTGGGTTCAGCCAGGAAATCATGCAGAATGGGGAATGATCGTATGTGTCAGATGAAGCCCATTGTAGGATTTGGGCTTTGGTTGGGTGATTTGGGAGAGGGTCTAGGAAGTAGGAGTTTGCTCTAGATTAAATGCTATTAGAAAGCAGAGGCAATTCTGTAATCATGTATCTATTTTCATTGCCTCTGTTTTCATTTCCCCTCATTTCCTAGCCCCTTACCTGTTGGTAAAGGAAGGATTCTCATCATAAGGTTATCAGATGGATGAGAGCACAGCACCCTACATCAGACAGATGAGATTGACATATTTATTAATTACATACACTCTCAGCCCAGGGGGAGGACACCACACAGGGCCACACACGGGTTGCACTTGGGAACAACCAGGAGCTATGGAAGGCAAGCTTTATAGTATCAAGAGGATGAGGTACCCTTGTTCCCATAGGAGGATGTGATTGGCCTGTTTGAATCATTCCACAGGCAGGCAGGAAAGTAAAACCTACTACTACTGGGGGGAAAGGAGGAACTGTATCCGATCACTTTGATAAGGAGGGTTGTCTGGCTAGAGGATCTTATCTGGGGAGCAGAGCGGGGAGGAGGAGAATCTGTGGTAAGGCCATTTGAGACCCTGCTAGTGTCCCCCAGATATGAAAGCAGCATGTAATACTGGGCCTTGATTTTAGGACTTTAACCACAGTATCTGGTATCTTAATTAATCCTATCTAGAGGAAGAGACATTAAAACAAGGAGGAGGTTATGCTTGGCAAAGAATTCGCAGTTACTCATTTTAGCCAAGAGAGGAGGGACTGTTTAGTACTTTGGCACTGTGACCTTGCCTTTGTGCTCAGGCAGAATTACGCAGTGGCCTTGCTCCGTCTCATTTCATCAGGGTCTCAGAGTAACCTTGCGAAGGTGGGTGTGATGTCTGAGAGGCGAGCAAGGCCGGCTTCTGACTATAGA
This sequence comes from Myotis brandtii, assembly GCF_000412655.1. Taxonomy (NCBI): domain Eukaryota; kingdom Metazoa; phylum Chordata; class Mammalia; order Chiroptera; family Vespertilionidae; genus Myotis; species Myotis brandtii. The sequence goes on from NW_005370411.1 coordinate 1,059,147, forward strand.
GCATCTATTTTTTTCTTTCTCATTTGGAGGGACCTGCTGGTACTGAGAGATTAAATCATGGATTGATCAGAGAAGGTTTTCTACAAGAGGGACTTCAAACCGTAGCCTTTACTGATAAGAAGAAGCCATCCACATAGAGAAGGGCAAAGGAGGGTGGAGGCAAGAGAGGGAGGAGGAAACTTGAGGGCAGCATTCCCACAGGAGGGAAGCAGCAAGTGTGAAGAAAAGGAAACACCCATTACACCTGGGAGGCATGTTTTTAAAAACCACCAAGAGCGAGGCTCTTTGCTTCAGTGACTCTCAAGGGGTTGGAGGTGGTGCAAAACCAGAACCTTAGAACATGGGGAGTACAATTGTGGAAAGCCTCCAGGGGATCGTGGTGTGGTAGTTCTCCACAGGGGCCGTCCCTCACTGCCCCCATCCTCCCACACTTTCAGTTCGATTATATAGGCTTTATGTGGAAAACCCAATACTAGTTGATATTTTACTATGACTCTACGTGTTATACAACAAAATTGCTTGTCCAAAAAGGTTTGCCACCATCCAGGGAGATACCGGGGTTGTTAGTCAGTGAGTGGGCTGTCAGTGGCAGAAGATCAATGATCCTAGATATAATGTTCTTTACTCGCTTGAAACTAGATAGACTGCAGTGATTTTTTTTTCCCAGACCATCTAATAGACAACATATTTGAGCTAGGTCTGCTCGCTTGAAACTAGACTGCAGTGATTTTTTTTCCAGACCATCTAATAGACAACATATTTGAGCTAGGTCTCCATTTTTATTTTATAGTGAAAAATGTCTAATATATGGTTTTATCACTCCATGCCCTGTGCATATACAATCGACGTGCTTGAATGTTATACAATAGTTGGTTTAAAGACACCATTGTTACCAATTGGAAATTTAACATACCAAAACAAGAAAATATTAACAATGATAAACACCTCAGACAGCAGAGAATAGTGGTGATAGGCAAGGACTCTGGAGCCAGACTGTCTGGGTTCAAATTATACCTCTACCACTGTGGACAAGTTATTTAGTTCATGTGCCTCAGTTTCCTCATCTGTAAAGTGGGGATAATAATGGTACCCACTTCAGAGGTATGTTGTTGAGATTAAAATATATATTTAGTTTTTAGATCTTGCTTGTGATAAGCACTGTATAAGTGCTTTACTTTTAATAATGATGGTGACAAGGTCTTGGAAAATAAAATAAAAAGTAGTTAACACCACATTCCTATAGTAAGTGAGTTAATGATGAACTAACCAGTACACATAAATGTTAGCAGATCTTATTGAAAAATTATTTCTTATAACTCTTCTCTTAGTGCAGGGCAATCATGTAATAGATCAGTCTTTGGCACCGTCTGGAAGTATACATTTAATCTAAAATATTTTTTCCTCTCTGCCTGATATGCCTGATACTTCCAGGCCTACCATGGATAGAGGTTTTAATACATTCTGTGACTGAATTTGTTGGACTTTGCCTTAAGAATGCACCAGAAGTCTCAGATTGTTAATTGAGGCAACCAGATTTAGTGTCACTGAAATAAGTGTGATAACAGCTTGATCATGAAAAGCTTTACATAAAGAAAACACCTGCCTGGTGTTAATAAGATACATGAATTTCAGACAACAGAAAACCAAAGAAAATTACCACTCTGTCTATCTTGATAAAATATCAACAGAGGGTTCCCTATTTATTTCACTATACCTAGCATTTTATTTGAATTACTATGAAATGTTAACAGAAAATCAATTGGATTGTGAGGTCCTAACGGGTGAAGAGTTTTTAAATACTGCTGAATCTTTTTATGTACTAACAGATTTATTAAGGCAATATGAAAGAAAAAGAGAAGAAAAACGTTTGTTTTGTTCTAGATATGTGTTACAACAAACTAGAGTGATCTAAGAAGAAATGTCAGGGATCTTAGTAGACCGGGATCATTGGGCATTAACTTCAACATATGCACATTTTTTCCTCTCAGGGTTCAGAGCCTTAATAGAAAAATGTTGAAAATTTTTATCAATTGCCATTTTTTATATCCAAGAGAAAAATCTTTTAAAAATTGAAAACATTATTACAAATAAAGATGAAAGATTGGTCAGGTGGCTCAGTAGGTTGAGTGTAGTCCTGTACACTAAAAAGGTTGCAGGTTCGATTCCTGGTTGGGCCATGTACAGGAGGCACCTGATTGATTTTTCTCTCATACATTGATGTTTCTTTCTCTCTCTCTCTCTCTCTCCCTCTCTTCCTTTCTCTCCCCCTCCCCTTCTCTCCCTGAGAAAATCAATAAAAAATATCCTCAGGTGAGGATTTTTAAAAAATCAAATGCTATGCTTCTTTTCCTGTAAACATACCAATTGAAAGTACCAGAAGTAAAAAAAGATTATTCTGGTTTTGATGTTAAATAATACAAGATTTGTAAAATCATATACACTGAAGTTAAAGACCACATTCTATCTAGCCAGTGTTTTTTGTTTGCTTGTTTGTTTAATATATAGAAAATAAACTCTCTTATTAGACTGCTTTCTATTTTTAATGGATGTGTTTATACATAATTTAGTAAGCAAAGTTTTGGTCTGTTTCCTTCCTAGTTTTTTGTTTTGTTTTGTTTTGTTTTGTTTTGTTTATCTGTTTCCTTCCTAGTTTTTTTGTTTTGTTTTGTTTTGTTTTTCTTTCACTTAAAAATTATAAGCATCACCATGGCTGGGAGGTTTGAAGCATTGGGTGCACCAGAAAGGTTGCCAGTTCAATAATCCAGTCAGGGCATATACCTAGGTTATGGGATCGATCCCCAGTCAAGGCATGTTAGGGAGGCAGCCAATAGATGTTTCTCTCTCTCTCTCTCCCTTCTCTCTCTCTAAAATCAAAAAACATATTCTCAAATTATAGATAGATAGATAGATAGATAGATAGATAGAAAAACACATTCTCAAATTATATATAGTTAATTTTCATGTATAGTCAAAATTTAGTTGACTGCAATGAAGTGGTATAAAGAAAATTTGGATAATCAAAATCTATAGTACTACAAAAGTTTAATTTGTTAGAGGGTCAAACTTCAACTTACACTGCATAAAACTATTGGCCAGACCTGCAAGGTAATAAACCAACTGAAAATAGGCATTCCTTTCACCCTTCCAAAGATTTGTATAACTTAAAGCACATGAATAGCACTTCATAGTTGTGAAGCACTTTTACATATATTATCACTTTTTATCTTTCCCACATCCTTAAGGGAAGGGACATTATAGACATAGAGAAGGTTTTATTATCTTCACTATATATCAACTAGAGGCCTGATGCACGACATTTGTGCACTTGGGGCGGGGAGGGGGTGGGGTCACTCAGCCCATCCTGCGCCCTCTCGCAGTACGGGATCCCTCTGGGTATGTCCGCCTGCTGGCTTAGGCCCGATCCCTCTCAGACATCCCTCTCGCAGTCCAGGGCTCTTGTAGTCCGGGACCCCTTGCTCCTTACCGCCCCACCTGCAGCAGAGGCGGCAGAGGCTCCTGCCACCACTGCTGTGCTCACCAGTCAGAAGCCGGGCTTGCTGCTCCATGGGAGCTCACTGACCCCCAGGGGGCAGCTCCTGCATTGAGCATCTGCCCCTGGTGGTCAGTGTGTGTCATAGCGACCGGTCGTTCTGCCTTTCGATCGATTTGCATATTATGTTTTTATTATATAGGATGAACTGAGGATCAAGCATCATGCTCTTAAGTAAATGCAGGTAATTGGCTCTAAATATATTAAGTCTTGGATTTCAAGCTTTATTTAATTTATTGTGATGCATTGTGAAAGCCTCTGACCTTTCCCACAGTATCAAGCATCCTCTTAAGTAAATGCAGGTAATTGGCTCTAAATATATTAAGTCTTGGATTTCAAGCTTTATTTAATTTATTGTGATGCATTGTGAAAGCCTCTGACCTTTCCCACAGTAACTCCTCTAGTCAGCCTTGTATCCTTACTGCCAATGTCCACATCGTTCTTTTTCCTATTTCTGATCTTCGAATCTTTGTCTTCACTTCCTCACTCCCTTCATAAATCCCTGTCTGCAATGTTGCTGCTTTTCTTGAATGTCCAAATGGTAACTACATCATTCAAGGTCCAGCAAAACTTCCACCTCTTCTGGGAAGTCTTCAAGCTCTCACCATTCTTATTTAATATAGCACTTTCAGGGATTGGTTCTTATGTTCTGAAGTTGTTTCATTTACGTTTATAAGATTCTCCTACTAGATTATAAACTTTTGAGAACAGAGACCAAGTTATATACTTTGAAATTCAGAGCACCCTAGCACTGGATATATATGTAATAAATTCATGATAAGTATTTGGCTGTTATTTAATCTGTCCAATAGAGTCATTGTCTGCTGAACTTACTGTATCTGTATTCCAAACATGTGACTTATAAGTTAGCCTGTATAATGACTTATTATAGTTGAGTTTAGTATGGTCTTTTCAATATGTTCATATACAAATTGACCCTAGCATTGATTTCTAATGGCAGTGACGCCAAGGCATATGGCCTGTGGGATCAATTCAACTATGTATGCCTGATGAATTCCCCAAATAGAGAAGATATTTGACCCATATATCAGTATTGAGAACAGGAACAGGAAACATTATGCAGTGATTGCTTTTGCATAGAATTACATTAGCATCACCTATTGGGTTATTCATAATTTCTCAGCAGATCAGGGATCTTTAATGGTAGTTCCTGTGGAACAACATATGAAAATGCATTCTGCTATTCATTATAAATGATGCTGACCAAGTATATTGTCATTACAAATTTAATTTTTAAGAAAGAACTCTCCATGTGAAAATGACACACTTGAGAGCCGTTGCATTAAAAAAAAGTTGGTACTGCGTAACAACTCAATCTCTTCTGGAACATAACTATTCTGTTTAAACAAATAACTACTTTTGTTCATATTTTAAGGAGAATTTGGAGAAGTCTGTAGTGGGCGTTTGAAGACACCAGGGAAAAGGGAGATCCCAGTTGCCATCAAAACTTTGAAAGGTGGCCACATGGATCGGCAAAGAAGAGATTTTCTAAGAGAAGCTAGTATCATGGGTCAGTTTGACCACCCAAATATCATCCGACTAGAAGGTGTTGTCACAAAAAGTAAGTACTGATTTCCTTTATTACTTCTTTTATGTATTTATCTCTTTTCTTTTTATTTAAAAATCTTAATTACTATAGCCATTAAGGGGATAATTTAGTTCAGATATCATCTTCTGATATTGTCTCTCAGAGTCTTGATATTAAGCTATGACATTGTCAGAGTTTGCATTGGTCACCAAACTACTTTGAAATGGTATTTATTACCTTTAAATCATTTGCTAATTTAACTTGAAGTAATGAATCAAAAGTAAAGGAATATATATATATATCTGTATATATATATATATTTCTATAAGAGTTAATTTGCATAAGGATATGCTGATTAGCCAATGGGAAGGGTAGCGGTCGTACGCTAATTGCCATGTTTCTCTTTTATTAGTGTAGATGAACTGAGTATCAAGCATCATGCTCTTAAGTAAATGCAGGTAATTGGCTCTAAATATATTAAGTCTTGGATTTCAAGCTTTATTTAATTTATTGTGTTGCATTGTGAAAGCCTCTGACCTTTCCCACAGTAACTCCTCTAGTCAGCCTTGCATCCTTACTGCCAATGTCCACATTGTTCTTTTTCCTATTTCTGATCTTTGAATCTTTGCCTTCACTTCCCTTCATAAATCCCTGTCTGCAATGTTGCTGCTTTTCTTGAATGTCCAAATGGTAACCATCATTCAAGGTCCAGCAAAACTTCCACCTCTTCTGGGAAGTCTTCAAGCTTCACCATTCTTATTTAATATAGCACTTTCAGGGATTGGTTCTTATGTTCTGAAGTTGTTTCATTTACGTTTATAAGATTCTCCTACTAGATTATAAACTTTTGAGAACAGAGACCAAGTTATATACTTTGAAATTCAGAGCACCCTAGCACTGGATATATATGTAATAAATTCATGATAAGTATTTGGCTGTTATTTAATCTGTCCAATAGAGTCATTGTCTGCTGAACTTACTGTATCTGTATTCCAAACATGTGACTTATAAGTTAGCCTGTATAATGACTTATTATAGTTGAGTTTAGTATGGTCTTTTCAATATGTTCATATACAAATTGACCCTAGCATTGATTTCTAATGGCAGTGACGCCAAGGCATATGGCCTGTGGGATCAATTCAACTATGTATGCCTGATGAATTCCCCAAATAGAGAAGATATTTGACCCATATATCAGTATTGAGAACAGGAACAGGAAACATTATGCAGTGATTGCTTTTGCATAGAATTACATTAGCATCACCTATTGGGTTATTCATAATTTCTCAGCAGATCAGGGATCTTTAATGGTAGTTCCTGTGGAACAACATATGAAAATGCATTCTGCTATTCATTATAAATGATGCTGACCAAGTATATTGTCATTACAAATTTAATTTTTAAGAAAGAACTCTC
>NW_005370411.1:1066463-1067374 GCF_000412655.1 Myotis brandtii
AATATATATATATATTTCTATAAGCTATTCACTTTTTCTAAAGCTGCCTAAATTTCAGTATTAGTAGAAGAAACAGTTTAAATATTTTGGGTTATTAAGATAAAATACTTCCGTTTGGAAATAAATTACATATATACAAATATGGAATAATATATATGAAATAAAACTTTTAAACAAAAAGTTCTGTGTGGAACCCATCTAGATAAATACCATTAGGACTAAATTATTTTAATTTTACATAAAATGAAGATAGAATTACAATATCTGAAATAAAAATCTCTATCTGAGCTCCCAGCAGACAAGTCAGCACTGAGTGCCAGCCTTGTGATGAACCATCTCAGACACTGCACTTCCCCCTACCACTTAGAGTTGACATCTTGTAGGGCAAAGAATCACCCTGCTCAGTTCAGTCAACCCGTAAAATCATGAGAGATTATAAAATGGTTATTGTTTAAAGTCACAGAGATTTGAGTAGTTTATTACACAACCATAGCTAACCAAGCAGATGGACCCCAGTTAGAATACTGCGCTCACCATTTACCTTGTGCAGGTTAGGGTAAATTAATTAACACCTCTAACCTTTACTTCCACACTTATAAAATAGGGCCAAAGTAACTTTTACTCCATAGGAATGCTGTAAAGATTACCTTTGTAAATGTATAAAGCATTTAGCACAGTATGTGGCTCACAGTAAGCCACATTAAATGGTAGCCATTATCGGTGCTCTGTGCCAGGCACCTTACATATACAGTTTGCCATATTTTTTTTATTCTTTATTGTTGAAAGAATTATATATGTCCCCTTTTCCCCCATTGACCTCTCCCAGCCTTCCCCGGCCCCCACAGCCCAGGCCTTCACCCCGCTTCCCAAGCCGCCCCCCGCCCCCATTTTATAGGCATATAAGTTCTTTG
>NW_005370411.1:1068719-1080573 GCF_000412655.1 Myotis brandtii
GTAATTTGGTGGTCTAGTTTCATTTTTTTGCATGTATCTGACCAATTTTCCCAACACCATTTATTGAAGAGACTGTCTTGACTCCGCTCTTACCCACTTTGTCAAATATTAATTGAGAAGACTGGCTTGGGTAAATTTCTGGGTTCTCTATTCTGTTACATTGGCCTATATGTCTGGTCTTGCACCAGTATCAGGATGTTTTTATTACAGTGGCTTTGTAGTAAAGCTTGATATCTGGTATTACGATCTCTCCAACTTTGTTCTTCTTTCGCAGGATTGCTGCGGCTATTCGGGGCCTTTTTTTTAATTCCAGATGAATTTTTGGAGAGTTTGTTCTAGGTCTGTGAAATATGCTGTTGGTAACTTTATAGGGATTGCATTGAATCTATAGATTGTTTTGGGTAGTATGGGCATTTTAATGATGTTAATTCTACCAATCCATGAACACGTTATGTTCTCCCACTTGTTTATATCTTACTCTATCTTTTTTTCAACATCCTGTAGTTTTCTGAGTACAAGTCTTTTACCTCCTTAGTTAAGTTTATTTTGTTGCAGTGGTAAATGGGATTGTTTCTTTAGTTTCTCTTTCTGTGATTTTTTTGTTGCAGTGGTAAATGGAATTGTTTCTTTAATTTCTCTTTCTGTGAGTTCATTATTGGTGTATAAAAATGCCACAGATTTCTGGGTGTTAATTTCATATCTGCTAAGTTGCCGAATTCATTTATTAAATCTAGTAGTTTTTGATGAAGGTTTTAAGGTTTTTTTATGTACAATATCATGTCATCTGCCGGGGTGTTATCTTGCATCTACTAGGGTTCAGGAATCTGGAGAAGGGGCTGCGAGTAAATTGAATAAACTAGACATTAAATATAAATTTGGAAAGCATTTTGGGGGAAGCCATATGGAGCTTAGCTTTAGTAACTTAGTTCTTGGAATCTCCGCACCCAGGGCTTTTTATTCCCACATTTTGCCCTATTGCAAAGCAGATATAAGGGTGTCCCAAAATTCACGCAAGATTTGAATTTAATGGTGCTTGCTATTGCAACATGATAATCCAGTTTTTTGTGCCTAAGTTGCAAGATATGGATGTGAACAACATGTGGTTTCAACAAGATGGTGCCACATGCCATACAGCCCGAGAAACAATTCAATTACTGCATGAGTCATTTCCTGGTCGTGTAATTTCCCGTTTTGGTGATCAGAATTGGCCACCCAGATCATGCAATTTAATGCTGTTGGACTTTTTTCTTTGGGGTTTTTTGAAGTCTAAGGTTTATGCCAACAAGCCCACGACCACCCATGCCTTGAAGGAGGAAATTGAGCGCTGTATCAACGAAATTCAGCCACATTTATGTGAAACAGTCATGGAAAATTTCAACAAAAGAGTGCGTATGTGCCAGCAAAGCCATGGAGGCCATTTACCCAATATGCTATTTCATACATAACCCTATACTGTATACTTTATGGGTCAATAAAAAATTTACAATTTTTAATTATAAACCTGTGTTTTCTATCAAAATTACTTCTTGCGTGAATTTTGGGACACCCTTATATCTGCTTTGCAATAGGGCAAAATGTGGGAATAAAAAGCCCTGGGTGCGGAGATTCCAAGAACTAAGTTACTAAAGCTAAGCTCCATATGGCTTCCCCCAAAATGCTTTCCAAATTTATATTTAATGTCTAGTTTATTCAATTTACTAGCAACCCCTTCTCCAGATTCCTGAACCCTAGTAGATGCAGGATAACACCCCGGCAGATGACATGCTATTGTACATAAAAAAACCTTAAAACCTTCATCAAAAACTACTAGATTTAATAAATGAATTCGGCAACTTAGCAGATATGAAATTAACACCCAGAAATCTGTGGCATTTTTATACACCAATAATGAACTCACAGAAAGAGAAATTAAAGAAACAATTCCATTTACCACTGCAACAAAAAAATTTAAGATACCTAAGAATAAACTTAACTAAGGAGGTAAAAGACTTGTACTCAGAAAACTACAGGATGTTGAAAAAAAGATAGAGTAAGATATAAACAAGTGGAAGAAAATAACGTGTTCATGGATTGGTAGAATTAACATCATTAAAATGCCCATACATAATGACAGTTTTACTTCTTCCTTTCCAATTTGGATGCCTTTAATTTCTTCTTGTCTGACCGCTATGGCTAGCACTTCCAGTACTCTATGTTGAACAGGAGAGGTAAAAGTGGGTGCCTGTCATGTTCCTGTTCTTAGGGGAAATGGTTTTAGTTTTTGCCCGTTGAGTATGATGTTGGGTATGGGTTTGTCATATATGGCCTTTATTATGTTGAGGTATGATCCCTCTATTCACACTTTGCTGAGAGTTTTTATCAAAAAAGGGTGTTGGATTTTGTCAAATGCCTTTTCTGCATCAATTGATATGATTATGTGATTTTTGTCATGCAGTCTGTTAATGTGCTGTATCACATTTATTGATTTGCATATATTGTACCTGCCTTGCATCCCAAGAATATATCCTACTTGGTCATGGTGTATGATCTTTATGATGTACTGCTGGATCTGATTTGCTAGAATTTTGTTGAGAATTTTAGCATCTGTTCATCAGGGATATTGGCCTGTAATTCCCTTTCTGTGTAGTGTCTTTATATGGTTTGGGGATTAGGGTAATGCTGACCTCATGGAAAGAGCTTGACAGTGTTCCTTCCTCTTAAATTTTTTTGAGTAGTTTAAGGAGGATAGATTTTAGTTCTTATTTGAATGTTTGGTAAAACTCCCCTGTGAAGCCATCCAGACCAGAGCTTTTGTTTGCTGGAAGTTTTTTGATTGCTGCTTCAATTTCATCAGTAGTTATTGGCGCCTATACAGTTTCTGATTCTTCCTGGTTGAGTTTTTGAAGATTGTGTTTTTCTAGGAATATGTTCATTTTGTCTAGGTTATCCAGTTTATTAGAATAAAATTGTTTGTAATATTTTTTACAATCCTTTGTATTTCTGTGGGGTTGGTTGCTACTTCACCTCTTTCATTTCTCTCTCTCTTTTTTTTTAATTTGGGCCCTCTCTCTTTGTTTTTTGGTGAGCCTGGCTAGAGGTTCATTAAGCTTGTTTATCCTTTCAAAGAACCAACTTTTGATTCTATTGATGTTTTGTATTGTTTTTTGTTTTTGGGTTTTTTTTTGGGGGGGGGGTCTTTATGTCATTTATTTACTCTCTGGTCTTTATTCTTCCTTCTACTTACTCTGGGCTTTTCTTGTTGCTCTCTTTCTAATTCTTTAGATTGTAGAGTTAGCTATCTTATTACAACTTTTTCTTATTTTTTGAGGTAGTTCTGTAGTGCTATGAACTTCCCTCTCAGGACTGCTTTCACTGTGTCCCAGAGATTTTGGATTGTTGTCTTTTCATTGTCATTTGTTTCCAGGATGTTTTTTATTTCTTCTTTGATCTCTTTGGTATCCCATTCATTGTTTAATAACATGCTATTTAGCCTCCATGTGTTTGACTGTTTTTGAGCATTTTTACTGTAGTTGATTTTTAATTTTATGCCATTGTGTTCTGCGAAGATGCTTGATATGATTTCAATCTTCTTGAAATTGTAGAGACTTGGCCTGTGTCCTAATATGTGGGCTATCTTTGAAAATGTCCCATGTGCACTTGAGAAGAATGTATATTCCGTAACTTTGGGGTAAAATGTTCTGAAAATGTCTGTTAGTTCCATCCGATCTAGTGAGTCCTTTAGGATTGCTATTTCCTTGTTGATTTTTTGTGTAGAAGACTTATCCATGTCAATGGGGTGTTAAATTCCCCTACTATGATTGTATTGCTGTGGATGTCTCCCTTGATATCTTCCAGAAGTTTTTTTTTAAGTATTCAGGTGCTCCTGTATTAGGTGCATATATGTTTACCAGTTATATCTTCTTCTTGTATTGATCCCTTTAGTATATTAAGTGGCCTTCCTTATTTCTTGTCATGGGCTTCACTTTGAGGTATATTTTGTCAGATATAAGTATTGCTACCCCAGCTTTTTTTCATTTCCATCTGCCTGAAAACTTTTTCCATCCCTTCTCTTTCAATTTGTGTGATTCCTTTGTTATGAGATGAGTTTCTTGTAGACAGCATATATATATATATGGGTCCTGTTTTCTTATCCATTCAGCTGCCCTATGTCTTTTGATTGGAGCATTTAATCCATTTACATTTAAGATTATTATTGATAGGTACTTGTTTGTTGCCATTTTTATTTGTTATTTCTTTGTTTCTCCCTCTCTTCCTATTCCTTTATCTCACAGCAGTCCCTTTAGGATTTTTTGCATTGCTGGTTTGGTGGTAATAAACTCTCTTAGCCTGTTTTCGTCTACAAAGCTCCTGATTTTACCTTCAATTTTGAATGATAGCCTTGCTGGATAGTGTGTTCTTAGATTCAGTCCCTTGCTTTTTATTACTTTGTATACTTCCTGTCACTCCCTTCTGGCCTGATGTGTTTCTGTTGAGAAATCACTTGATAGTCTAATGAGAGATCCCTTGTAGGTAACTCTCTGTCTCTCTCTTGCAGCCTTTAAGATTTTTTTCTTTGTCATTAATGTTTGTCATTTTAATTATGATGTGTCTTGGTGTGGGTCTCTTGGGTTTCATCTTGTTTGGGACTCTCTGTGCTTCCTGGAATTGTGATCTTGTTTGGGACTCCCTGTGCTTCCTGGAATTGTGTGACGTTTTTCTTCCCCAAGTCAGGGAAGTTTTCCGTCATTATTTCTTCAAACACATTTTCTATGCCTTGCTCAACTTCTTCTCTTTCTTGCACCCCTACTATGCAGATGTTGCTTCTTTTCATCTTGTCCCAAAGCTCCCTTAAACGCTTCTCCTGCTTTTTAAATTTTTTTTCCAATTGCTGTTCAGATTCGGTGTTTTTGTTTTCTACCCTGTCTTCCAACTCTCTGATTTGGTTCTCAGTTTCTTCTAGTCTACTGTTGAAACCTTCCATAGCGTTCTTTATTGCAGCTATGTCATTCTTCATTTCCTCTTGATTCTTATTCATGCTGGTGAATTTCTCATTCACCTCCTTATAATTCTCATCAAGCTGCTTGTAATTCTTGGTCAAATGTTTGTGCATCTTTATAACCATTACTCTGAATTCTTTATCTGACAAATTGCTTGCCTTCATTTCATTTAGTTTCTTTTCTGCTGATTCCCCTTTTTCTTTCCTTTGGGGATTGTTTCTTTGTCTTGTCATTTTTGCTTTCCCTTTGTATTTGTTTCTAGTAATGTGAGTTGCTATCTCTTTCTGGCCCTGGGCAACTTGATTGATGTCCAAGAGCCCCTAATCCAGTGGTCCAGTGGTGAGGGATTTCTTAGCCCAGAGGCTGAGTCTGCCTTGAGTCTCACACCTTTATTGTCTCTCTCTGAGTTGTATTCCCTTCCCCCATGGATCTGGTCCCTCAGGTGTCAGCTGCAGATGCTCAGGGTCAGTGGGGGCACAGAGACAGTTCTCTTGTGCAACTCTTTGTGAGGTCCCAGAGCCCTCTGGCATTCAATTCACTGCATGTGGTCCTGGAGCCCAGGAGGGTGTCACACAGGGACCCTCTGGTGTGCACTCACAGTATGAGGTCCTAGGGCTTGGACAGATGTCATTCGAGGTGCCTCTGGCATGTACTCACAGCCTACCATCCTAGGGTCTTGGCATGGTGTGCAAGGTGCCTCTGGCTTGCACTCACTGAAGGCAGTCCTGGGGCCTGTGTGGGGTGGTGTGGGAAGTCTCTCTGGTGTGCACTTTCTGCAGGCAGTCCTGAGCCTGGGTGGGGTGGGGTGGGGTGGGGTGGTAAGTCTCTCTGACGTGTACTCACTGGGCACGTCAGGGAGCCCGCAGGGAGGTAGCATGCCACTCACCGCAGGGGCGTGATGGGGGTCCCTTGCAAATTATGGCTGGTGAGCTCAAGATGTTGTCATTTCCATGCCAGAGCCACACCCAACCTGGGAGTACCTGTGGCAGTAGCAGTGGCTCCCTGTCCAGGAGTGCTTGATCTGCTAGCCCCCAAGACTACTGGGAGATCTAACTGTCCCTCACTCACCCACAGACAAACCACACACATCCACACACTTCCCTCTCACTCCTTTACTCATATACTCTGTCCCTCACTGCCATCCTGCCGGCTGCTTAGTGGATACTGATACTCAAACAGTGTAATTAACAGTGTAATTAACCTTCATAGGACTCCTAACTCAGAGTAAGTAGCATGAATGGTGTCCCAACTGAGCTCTGTCTGACTCTAAAGTCCATGGTTTCTTTGTTTATTGTTTGTTTTGCTGTATCACAATGAATAAGTCATAGTTTTACACTTTAATTATCTTATCTGAATTAAATAACATTAAATAAATAATCTGATGTTACTTTTAAAAATATACTGCTTTTAAAATAAGGAAAATATTCAGGTGATTAAAGTAAATTGCCTCTGAAAGATAATAATCTAAAAGAGAGAGATGAAATAACATGCTAATCATTTTTTTATAGTTTCTGACTTTCTTGTTATTAATTTAGCATGAGTATTTCATGTTATTCCTTTTGTTTTATATCTTTCTGGAAGGAAGAAGATAAACTTAAACTTGGGTTATGAATCTTTGCAAAGCATTTAAAATAACAATTTAAGTATGATGTTGAATTCCTCTTATGTGTATTTATGCATGAAATATCTGGAAATAAGTGTGCAACAATAAATTCAAAGGCTGAAAAGTATCAGAAATTTATTTTCTCCCTTTGATAAATCACGTTATATGACTTTTTTATATATTCTGATGTGTTTTGCTTACATGTTATAAAAACATGTAAGTATATGAGAAGAAAAAGATTTATTATCCCTATGAAGTCGTAGGAATTATTTATTCTAAATCAACTGAATAGGTTTAATAAGATAGTCAGTGGTACTTGTCTGCCAGTTTGAAATACTCAGTTTATTTCACATAAAAATCCAAATACAAACACAGTGATTAGTTTACATCTCTAATAATCTTGTCTAAAAACAGGACCAGTGACCTCAATGTAGTCAAATTTATATGATTCCAAAGTTAAGGTCCTTGTTTCATTTCAAGAAAAAGAAAGAAAGAGAGAGAGTTTTAGGAGATAAGAAAAGAAAGGATAAGTTCAATATGATTTGAGTGGCAATAACCATTATAGTTTTAATTTGGAAGAGTGAACCCCATATAAAAGTTGTTATGGTGCTGCTGGGATGGATGATGGGGATAGTAAAAGGAATAATTCCCGCAGAGATAAGTGGGCAATTTATACTGTTATCTTCTTGACTCCAGTGCTATGGGATTTTTAAGAGAAAGGCAATAAATAAATGAATTCCTCATTCCCATAAATACATGGTAATTATTCCAAGATTGCCAGTAAGTAGCTAAGAGATAGCTAGCAATTAATGCTCCCTAAGGACTGCCATATTGCATAGAAAATAGTAATGACAAAGACAAACATATAATATAGCCATGTTAGTAGAGTATCCTGGATTCTGAGAAATGAATGCACAGACGCTAAGTTGAAACTAATGCAGAATTATGGATCAAAAGCTTCATCAGATTCTTTTATAAGTTCTTAATAGGCATGCTTTTTAACTTATTGTGTAGGTTTTATCTCTGTGAGACACATATTAAAAAGTTCTTAGGAACACTTTTACTCTTTCACATTTGTGCATATAACTACTTTTATTTTAGATCTGAAAGTTAAATGATTAAGAAATGTATTATATAAAAAGTATATCTGATAAAAGTTAAACCTATTTATTTGATACACATCTCAATTTCACTAACCTGTTAAGATACAACTGATATAAAAAGATATTAATCAAGCTAAACTTTATTCTTAGCACATACTCTTCTCCAAGAACAAATGGAAACCATCAGTTCAAGACTAGACTTATGGCCATTAGTAGCATGGATAGTAGCAATTTGTAACAGGTAATATATACATCAGTCTCATGAACTACATAGCCAAAAGAGAAAGTGCTAACTTTCTATAAAAACATAAGGATTGTGGTTAAATTATGAAGAAATACAATCCAGACACACTTCAGAAGACTGGATCACATAGTTTGAAATGATGATGGAAGAACCAAAAGGAGAGGTAATGAAGTACCTATATCCCTGCTTAATAGTCAACATTAAATTTAGATATACTGACTCAAATAAATCGTAAATCTAGTAAGAAGGAATAAAAGCCAATCAGGATAGCAAACAAATTCCCAAACATAATGTCATTTCATCATAGAACATTCCTAAAGATGTCGTGGAATGATATAGAAAGTAAAACAGAAAGTACTAGGCTTGCCCAGACCCTTTTAAAATATTCCAAAACTTTAGGGGTTCCTTTGAGACAGGTTTTATGCTACATGGAATCAAAGTCAGGGAGTCGATTCAAGCCAGTTAAATACATTGTATATTAAATGCACAAGAACAGCCTCTCTGGTTCCAAAATTGCACTCCATTTGTCAAGTAATACATTCCCCCACCAAGATGATATCTGCCTCTGCACCTGGTTGTAATATCCTGCTACTAACCACAAGGACTTAGACAAGTCACTCAGCATCTTTAGGCCTCAATTTTTCCTCTGCACAAAGGTTTGAAAAGTGTAGTTTGGACTAGAACAATAAAGATCAAATCTAGCACTAATATTTTTTTTTATTTCATTCCTTTGCCAAAGGAAGAAAACTGAGATGTAAGTGAGGAAAATTTGTACCAGTGATAACTTATCTCCCCACCTTCAGGGTCATATCAGTGAACTAAGAATAAGATGGAGAAGTTCAGGAAGAAACAAAAGGTGTCTTCAGTAAAAGTTTTTATTCTAACAATCTGTAAAGTAGAAAACGTTAGACAAAATTTTCCTATAAGCAAATACAAGGTTTGGATATACAGAATTACCTTGTAGGGGCAAACTGATGGAAGAAATTAGATGGTTGCTTTCTTCTGGAATTCAGCTACCCTGCTAGCTAAGGTAGGTTAAGAGTTTTGTTTTGTTTTCCAAGTAACAGTGACTGAGCACCACCAGGTGTTAGATACAATTGCTGATTAAAGCCTAGAGATACAGAAAAGAAGGCCTCAGTGTGCTCACGGAACTCATTTGTTGCAGACAGCCCACTGGGAACATAAGTAAGTAGGCCAGTATTTCCCAGTGTTGTATAGCATGTGCTATTTTGGATACAATTATTCATTAATTTATTTATTTATTCATTCGGTGAATGTTTATTGGTTGCTCCACTCTTCTAGTCACTTGTAATTAAGTAGTGAAAAAGACACAGCTTCTACCTACTGGAGACAAATAAATAAATCTAAATAAGGGGTGGGCAAAAGTAGGTTTATAGTTGTGAGTATAGGAAACACAGAGTTTATTCTTGTGTCATTATTTTTAATTATTGTATTATTCATTTGTATTACAACTGTAAGCCTACTCTTGCCCACCCTGGTATATATTTTCCTATATAATAAAAGCCTAATATGCAAACCGACCAAATGGCAGAACGACCAGTGGAACGACCAGTCGCTATGATGCACACTGACCACCAGGGGGAAGATGCTCAATGCAGGAGCTGCCCCCAGCCCGTAGGCCCCAGGCCAGCCAAGGCAGGTGCCAGCAGGAGCCCCCCAATCACCCTGCTGGTCACCCCACAGATCAGCCCTGATCACCGGCCAGGCCTAGGGACCCTACCCATGCACAAATTTTGTGCATTGGGCCTCTAGTCTTAGATAAAGAGGAAAAAATCCTAAGTGACATGGAGGAGCAAGCAGTGCTGAGGTTTGGTGGGAGAGTACTCAGGCAGACTACACGAAGTTCTAAGCCAGTGGTTCTCAACCTTGGCTGCACATTAGAATCACCTGGGAATCTTTTTAAAGAGGCCCAGAAATCAGGATTTTAAAAAGATTCCCAGGAGATTCTAATGTGCAGCCAAGGTTGCGAACCACTGTTCTAAGCCCTTGTACTAAGAAAGAAGTTGGCATATTAGGAGAGCACCCAAAACAGCTGAAGCAAAGTAGTAACAGGACAGGGTCAGTATTGAAAGAAAATAAATAGAGGCAGGAAAAAAACAGTAAGGTAGCTAATGTAGTAATCCAAATGAAAAATAACGAGCAAACAGATTAAGTGAAGATAAAAAGAAGGGAGTATATTTAAGGGGTATTTTAGGTTAAATTGAGAGACTTTAATGACTGTATATGGGGATGGTTCAGATGACTTCCAAGTTTCTGGTTTACATAAGTAGGGGAATGGAGAGAAAACTCTGGAGAAATAACAGATTTGGAGAGGAAGTAATTAATTCTGAATTGGACATGATAAGTTTGAGGTGGCTAGGACATTTAAAGACATCAGTACACATCTGGAGCCTGGGTGAACATCTGGGCTGCAGGCACAAATTACGGAGTGCTCAGTGGATGGGAACTGATGGGGAGTTGAAGCCATAGGAGGACGGGATTACCCAGAGGTTGAGAAGAACTAACTTCAAGAGGCAGACAGAAGACGGAAGGCACCTCCTGAAAGAGGAAGAGCAGTTTTCTAAGAACGAGGGAGAGGTCAATAGAATAAAATGACCTGGGAATCCAAGTAAGGTAAGGACTGAGAAGCATTTGTTCTTTGAGGCAATTAGGAGGGGACAGCGCATGCAGTACAGGATTGAGGCCAGATCGCATGGACCGTAGAATGAGTGGGGCAGGTGTACACTGAGGTCAGACTGATGGCTTACAAAAAAGCGAATTAGATTGTGTTGACTTCTTACTTAAAGTCCAAGTGCTTAGCATTCTTTAAGTTATTCATTAATTCAAGTAATACTTACTATGTCCCTAACTACTCTGTGCCAGGCACCTTTCCAAGCATTGGGTATTTGGCAATGAATAAGGAAGTAAAATGTCTGCCCTCGTAGGAAGGGCCTTGTGTCTACCTCCTCTGGTTTTATTCTTCACCATTCTCTTGAATTCTAGATTGTATTCATGCTAAATGACAAGAGCATCTCAAAACTTACACTCATTTCTCTCCTATGTCTCTTCCTATTCTAAATCCTTGAGGATCTGGATGAAAATGTACCCAGCTGACCTGATTTGGGCACAAAGGTAACCGACATGAAAAGGCTGCTGGTACCTAGAAGGCCTAGCTGCCTCTGGACTTACCAGCTCTCCTTTTTACCAGTGATGTCAGAGGCAGGGTCACTTGCTAAGGTGATGGGTGGAGGGCCTGCGGTAGCTCCTGATAAAAGTGTGAAGGAAAACTGATAAGGAAAGTTTCGAAAGTGTGGGGCTCACCGAGAACACGAGAGAATCTAGAAATCATGGTAGAAGCTGCTGCCCAAAAAAAGTATTGTTGATAAATGAGGGAAAGAGAGATAACATGAAATTGAGAAGAGATTCAACCCAATGGAAAAGGAGAGATGAGAGGCAGCAAAAAGAGAAACTGTAATTTGGTGTATTTTCTCTCTTTTCCTATCATCCTTAATATTTACTATTTCCTGTAACTGAAAATAGTGATGAATTATTCTTGAGCAATTTCTGGAATCTCAGTGGATTCCCAGGATATTTATGGCAAAGTATTTTTCAATGGGAATTATAATTATACTAGAGGCCCAGTGCACAAAAATTTGTGCACTTGGGGGGCGGGGGGAGGGGGGTCCCCCAGCCCGGCCTGTGCCCTCTCGCAGTCTGGGACCCCTCGGGAGATAACGACCTGCTGGCTTAGGCCTGCTCCCGGGTGGCAGAGGGCAGGCCCAATCCCTAAGTGCAGCCCCTGGTCAGGCTCAGAGCAGGGCCGATTGGGGAGTTGGGGCGCCGCCCCGTCATGCACAGAGCAGGGCGGATCGGGAGGTTGCGATGCCACCCTCAGTCACGCTCAGGGTAGGGCCGATTGGGGGATTGG